>NW_017731400.1:390534-394711 GCF_001890085.2 Hipposideros armiger
TGAGGCAAAGCCCTCACAGAATTATTGTAAACTTGATGTTTTACGGCCAGTGTGTCTTTGACATGTTTTCGTGAGGGCTGGAAATGGCTTTCTGTGGTAATGAAGGAAACCTGAGTTGATTGGATCTTGTTGAAAGTTGCCTTGGGAACTATTTAAAAATCCCAATTTCAGTGAAGTGACGGGATGATTAAAGGGCTTTTTTTCCTTGTTTGTTTGAGCCTGAGATTTGCGATTCCTATCAGATATGCTAAGGTGAGTGGGAGGCAAAGGGCAGGACAGTAGTTGTAAGTATCGCTGGAGTCTAGTTTCTGCATAGGACATGCTGTAAAATTCAACTGCTTTTTGATTCTGTCCACTTGAGGATAAAGCCATACTTTGTCATTTCTGGGTGGCTTTTTTAGGGAACCATACTATATAATTGGTGTTTCTAGTGCCTTGGCATCAGGAAGCTTCAGTGTAGCAGGCAGATCAGACTGTGGTGACCTTGAGAAAGTGAATTCCTTTATCTATAAAGTGATGATAATGATACCTATCTATAAATTTGGTAAATATTTGTGTTAATGGGTATTTAGCACAGAAGAAATACTCAGTAACATTATTTTATCAACTGGGATAGCTGTATGAGATGGCAAAATTCCCTTATTCCCTATTCTCCCCAAATACCATTGACTATCTGTGGGTCCAAATTGTAAGTCACATGTGAAAATCCCAAAAAAGAAAGGAAAATCACCCTCTCCATTCCTTTGTCTTCTTTCACTCTTATATGTGTGTGTGTGTGTGTGTGTGTGCGCATATATATGTATGTGTGTACACACACACACACACACACACACACACATACACACTGGGGGTGCCAAAATGTACACATTTTAAAAGATGTTATCTATGTATTACTTTTCGAAGTTGAATTGAATTACTGTAGCAATGTGTAGTATGATGCTTGCTTAAAAGATGGCATTAATCAGGGCTGGCCGAGTGGCACGATGGTTAAGAACTGGCTTGGTACGCCAGATATGAGGGCCAGTGACACGGCCCTCCACAGCTAAGAAGCTGAACAACAGCTCAACCTGGAGCTGGGCTGCCGTGAGTCGCTGGCGACGGGGTGGGCTGCAGCCCCTGCTGCAGTGGGTTGCCATGGGCTACCATGTGTAGTCAGCAGCCAGCATGAGTGGCCAGCAGCCACAGTGAGCGGCCGTCCAGAAGCCAGCGACTGATGTGCCTCGTCCGGGAAGAGCGCAATGATGGTGCCAACTTGGGCCACTGAAGCAACGTCCTCCACAACTAGACTGAAGAACAAAANTTATTGTAAGTATCAATTAAAATAGTATACAGGAAAACATGAAACATCTTTTGGAATGGAATTTAGATATTTTATGTGATCTTTGTGAAATTGGGAAAGTATATGGTACTTTTTGTGAAACAGTGATATCAGTAAACAGTTGATTTCCAGGCTGGGATGACAAGCTGGGATGACAATTATTTTGCATTATATATCGTTTGTAAATAAAACTCGTATTTCTAAATTGCAATTTGTTTCCACAGTCAGAAAGCTTCTTCACTGCCTCCTATTGTAGGATCCAAAAAGTCTAAAGGGAGTGTAAGTATCAGATGGTTTACTCATTAATGTTCTATATTTCTATGTGATACAGAGAGATTGTCCTTTGGGTTTCAATTAAATTTGAAGAAATAAAACGTAGCCACCTTGTGGTATATAAGCAATTATGTGAAACAACACTGGAACATTAATGTTACAATTAAGGTCTCAAAAGAGAGAAACATTTTAAAATATAGATTTCAAAATAGGTATCTTTTGCCTTGTGTATAGACCTGATATAATTTATATCACAGTTGAAAGCTAGGTAATAATACATAAAACTGGAAGGAATGCTGTGGAAGGTCACAGTAGTGGTCTGCCCAGTCCTGTTTTCTATGTCTGACAAAGACTAAAAAGGAAGTTTTTGTAAGAACAGGTTAATCCTGAGGTATAGTCCTTTACAAGATTGAGAATCATTCCAAATATTTAGTTCCGTGTCAGAATCTTTTCCATCCATCTATCATTCATTTATTTAATTCAACAAATGTCTATTAAATACCTATTATGTGGGAACTGTGACAAATAGTAGGTAATTCCTTCTTTGCAGTTTTTGTCTGTACCCCCTCATGGAGATGAGTTTTATGTCATGCTGGAGTAGTGCCTGGACAGGTTTTTTTTGAGCCTGAGGTTTTCTGTTTCTACCCTTTTGACTGAATTGCCAGACCAGTAGTGATCAATTGCGTGGCAATTGCAAGCAGTAACCTTGGGATGAAAATGAAAGAAAAGTACAGAGCAATATGAGAGGCAGTCAGAGGAGACCTAACTTAGATAGGTGTGTCAGGAAAGGCCTCTTGGAGAAACTGACCTTTAAAGAAAGACTGTTTCCATCTTTTAGAAAGCAAAGACTCAGAATTCCGTTTCTATGCTATGACTTAGAAAAACAAAATGATAGCAGAGTTTCTTCCTCTTTCCATGGTACTCCCAAAGCATTCGATATATTCATCCATCTATTTATCTGCTCATTCAGTCATCCATTCAACATGGATTTATTGAGCACTTAGTAAGTGCCAGGAACTACTCTAAGCAGCTAGCGTCTAGTGGTGAACAGACAGGAAGGTTTCAGATCTGATGGGACTTTCATTCTAGTGCCTGTGTGGTGGGGACGGTGGAAGAATGGGGATAGACAACCTGTAAACAAGTATATAAATAATTTCAAATGGTGATAAGTGCTATGAGGAAAATATAATGTGGCAGGACACCAAATCATATAAAATTCTCTTAGACCGAGAACTTAATGATAGAGAGCCAGTCATACAAGGTTGGGACAGGGGAGAAAGGAGCCTCCATGGCAGAGGAAACAGTCCCGAAGGCCCTTGGTAACGAGTGTGGCATGTGAGGAGGGCGGAAAGCAGGCCAGCGTGGTCTGAGATGAAATTGGGCAGGCAGGGCTTGATCCTGAGGCCATGTAAGGAGTTTGCATTTTATTCCTTGATGGGACACCATTTGAGGATTAGAAGAAGAGAGTGGTATCATTTGACTTATGTTTTTAGAAGATCATTGTGGGGGCGGCTGGTTAGCTCAGTTGGTTAGAGCGCAGTGCTCACAACACCAAGGTTGCCAGTTCGATCCCTGCATGGGCTACTGAGCTGCGCCTTCCACAACTAGATTGAAACGACTACTTGACATGGAGCTGATGGGTCCTGGAAAAACACACTGTTCCCCAGTAAAATAAATAAATAAATAAAAAGATCATTGAGGCTGTGGTGGATTGAGAAATGGGTTCGGGCAAGAATGGAAGCAGGAGCTTGTGGGACGTCTGGAGTCTAGGCATGTGATGGAAGTGACTTGGAGCGGTGGCAGCAGGGGAGATGGCCATCCATGATAATTCTACTTCTAGTATAACTGCCTGCTGTCATGGATTGATGCATTCATCCAGCCACCAATTACTGAGTGTATATTATGCCCTAGGCACTGTGTTAATGCTCGGAGGAGAGGGGAAGCAAAGATTCCATAGAAAATCCTAAACGTCTGGAGCTTACATTGTGGAGGAGGGGAAAGACAAACAAATACACAAGGCATTTGGTATTAGTCAAGGAAAAGCTTGAAGAAAACTACATCAAGAAATGGGAAGACCAAATGAGAGAGGGTGCTATATCATCTGAATGGTCAGAGCCTCTTTTAGAAGGTCACACTCCAGCAGAGGAGAATGACCTGCCTGGCACACGGGAGGCTCGCACAACCTGTTTAGTGGACGTGTGCATGGCTGGCAGTGAGCCACCCAGAGAGACTATCTTATGTGGTAATTCTGAAGTCACAAACTCGATTTTTCAGAGAAGGATTAATTCACTCTTTTCCTTTAATTAATTGGTTCCCTGGAGAGTGTACATGTTTTTAAGATCATTAACTGCTTGACACTGAGTGAGGCTGGGGATGCGGATAAGGGGGAGTGAATGGGACTTGGGGAGAGCTAGCTTAAAACTTGAGGAACCACTTCCAAATCAGCGGTGAAAACATCCCTGAATTAATGATGCAAGTCAAAAGGGACGCATAGCTGGATTTTTAGGAATTCATTTTTCCACACAGCTTTCCTAGGAAGAATTGCTGTATTGTATCACAAAGGGGAGTGTAGCTGAGGGCCTGAAA
>NW_017731400.1:397021-440659 GCF_001890085.2 Hipposideros armiger
TAGTGTCATTTATTGTATTACAATTTTAATACAGTTTTTTCCTTTCTTAAAATGTGTATACATTTTTTTGGCACCCTCTGTATGTCTGTGTATGTATGTATATATATATAGATATATAGATATATAATTTATTTATATATTACCTATAATTTATCTAATTAATTATATAAATAAATCGAGTACATATAATTTATATATTTTTATATAATTTAGTATATATTTGTTTTATATTAACACTTTAGATGAATCAACATTTTTTTTAAAAAGCCAGGCATTTAAATTACTTCTAGTTTTTTAATTGCAGAACAATTCTTCCCTTGCTCTCAGTTTAATTTAGTTCTTACAAAATACCAGGTTATTAGTCATTAATGGATAATTGAATGCATGAGCGTCAGTTACCATATATAGTTATTGGAATCGACTAGTCTGTCTTGATGCTCCCCAATCATGCTTTTCAGGGTCCCTATCAGAAATTCAGTAAATCAGAATTTCCTGAATATTCAGTGAGAGAGTTTATAAAATTATATGACTCTCCAGGTATTCCAGGATGGGGCTTTTTGCTTCTCCCTTGTTATACCTTTTTTGTGAATACGACTTTTCCCAGAGAGCTGTAAAAACTATTGTGCCAAGATCCAGACTTTGTCATTCATAGAAGTTCACTTAGTCCTTGAAAGTTCCACAGCATCTCTGAACATTCCAGTAAGCTTTCTAGAAGGATTACTCCCCGCATTCAAGGCTTTTAAAGTTTTAAAATCTTGGGATGTACAGACTTGGTTGAAGATAGACTGGAATATGAACCCTAGATGATGGTTTTGGAATCTTTGCTATAATCATATTATGTATTTCTTCTGCTAGGTCTTTTATGGCCTTGCAAGACATAACCTTTGAAGAAAAGGAAAGGAAAGAAAGAAAAAAAAAAAACCTCTGGTAGCAGTTAATGCAATAATTAAATGGAAGCTGTATGTTTAAAGTGCAGTTGGAATAAAAAATTAAATTATGCAAAAAAGTGTTACAGATTTGGACAAGTTTTCATACTGTTAATAAATCTATGCATAATTCATTATCTTGTAGACTATGACAAAATAGCATAAATAGCTTCATTTGTAAGCCTGTGAATTTCTCTATTCTTAATTGGGCGATGGCTAAAACTACTTAAATGCTTCTGGATGACTGAATATATAAATGTTTATAATGAGCAGTTGTAGTTTCCTAGGCAGATTTGTTTATTTAATATTACTATTGTACATTCATTTTCAGGTACTAACATAGTACAGATGTTGTATAAAGATTGCACCCAATATGGTGTGAGTTTGATAGGATTAAAAAAAAAGATATTACCTCTTTGCTCTTAGAGAAAGCACTCTGATATTCATTGAACAAATACTACATGCCAGGCACTGGACTAATTTCTTTATAAATGTTACCATTTCATCTTCATGATAGACCTAAAGGCAGGTACATTAACCCCATTCAACAGATGAGGAAACAGGTTCAAAGAAGGTAAGAATTAGCCCAAGGCCCCATAGTGGTTAGTGGCAGAGAAGTGGCTCTGAGCCAGGTAATTTGGGTCTCTAAAACTTGCATTCTTTCCATTACCTACCGTCTGACACCTTACACACTCAGGTACGTTTAGCACCTGAGCATCCGAGAGCCACGCTGTCTTGTTAGGAGGGAGTTTCTTGCTGTAGTGCTGGCCAGGCAGTGGCTGAGTATCAGCACAGCTGTTCCTTGGGCATTTAGAGTTGCCACCACTGTCGTGACGCTTTGCGGCTCCCCAGGAGCTGTACTTGGGCCAGTGACTGGAGCCACTGAAACTCAGCCTCACCTTCGAGCTGAGCAGCCAACCTTGCAGATGAAGAGTCTTCGTTTCGAGAGGCACGTGGGGACCAGAGGCAACCACCAAAGGTGTAACCATCGTGGCTGCCTTGCAGGAATCAGGGGGCATGTAGTCTTGAACTCCTGGGGTCTTGTTGCTCTGGATTTGCAATTCATAGAGACCATGGCATTCACCAACATATGAGTAACTATTAGAAGATTTCTAAAAGCACAGTGTATGTCTGCTCGAGTGACGATACCTATACATTCACAGTGACAACTATTATAGTTAAGAAGGTGTTCCTAGATTAACTTATCAAACTGAGGGCTATCACTATTCCTCATCTGATAGATAGCGGCTGATTTCTTCAGAAAGGCACAGAAAGGAGGCGATAGTTAAGGCAGAGGACCTGCTCTACTCCTTGCTGGCTGCATGACCTTAGGCAGGGTTCAACCTCTAAGCCTCTTTTCCTCCTCTATACAATGGGGTGATAACAGTACTGTCTCACAGGGGTATGAGGATTGAGTGAAATAATTTTATACAATACCTGGCACATATTAAGTACTCAACAATCATCAGTGCTCATTTAGACCCTTCCTTTGCCGCTAGGAAGAGTTAATTGTATGTCTTAAAATGGACAGCAGCAGAATCAGCACAATACATCCATCTCCTGTCACTGCCCTATTTACCACTAGTTAATGACTAGTTAATGACTTGGATTTGACTAGGAATTGCTTTGGGCGTTCATTAGCCAATAGTAAGGGTCTATATAATCTTTTGCCATCTAGGGAAACGATCGCCAGTCTAAGTCAACCGTCGGATCCAGCGACAACTCATCTCCTCAGCCCCCAAAGAGGAGAGGGAAAAAAGCGGACGTGAATTTGGAAAAACCCACAAAAGGGAAACAAAATGTTAAATTAAAGAATTCACGAACAATTCCAAACAGTGGTAAGTTGGTTATTGCTACTATCTTATTATTATCTTAAGACTCTGATACAATTTTAACTCTTAAATAGACCCATTTGTTTCTTTGGCCCCCTGTCTTCATATATGAGAGTTTTCACAAAAGACTTCTTTGTATGAGAGGTGCTGCTGTTTTTTGTGCTTATTTTCTATTTGTAATTAGAGGTTGTGCTACAAGGACATGTGTTTTGAGATAAAATATTTCTAGTGGTGGTTTTATAAAACAAAATTTTACCATCTCATGCTCCTACTGAAAGTGCTTGGTTAACATTTTTATCAACTACCACTGACATTGACCTCTCTTATTTGTGTGTCTCCAAACTTTGTCAACATGCATTGTGAATTACCTTTAGTCACAGATCACTTTTTCCAAAAAGATGTTTTACTAATTTTGCTGATATCCACGAGAATACTAAACACACACAAAACTTTACCAATAAACAATATGTACTAAATTTAGTTATATATCTTGCATTACCAGATGAAAGCTGGTATAAACAAATTTTTTAAAAATGTGCATTAGTACAAGATTTCAAGATAAAAGTGTGATGAACTGACACATGCCATAGAATTTTGAATTTTCACATTCGCTTTTTTGTGTGTGTGAAGATAAGCTCTTTCTGGTTTTGTTCCAAGCATGTTTGTTCTCAGTGGGGCAAGCACACGAGAGTGGGGTGATGCTGTGGCATGGAGGGCTGGCTGGGACATACTGGGGTGCCCAGGAAGAGAATGGATGGGATAAGGTTTTGGATTCATAAGCAGAGCTCCGTCTTCCATCTGGGAGCTCCAGCTCATTTCAGAGCCTATAAGAAGGGTCACATTAGAATTATGGGCTTCACAATTGAGGAGACAGCATAAATGTGTGTCAGGGTTTAGAGGATGCTGCACAGATGATTCAAGAGTCAGAAGAAAGATGTGTTGAGACTAAGTTGAAAGAAGAGTCTAAATGAATGAGTTAATTATTGGGTTGTCGGAAAAGTCATGACACATTTTTGCAATGAAAAACATAGAAAAAAATATGTCATGACTTTTCTGACAACCCAATACACAGAGAAGAAAGAGTGGAGGAGGGTGGGTTAATCTTTAACGATTTAAATGTTGGAAATTAGCTGGAAGTTGAGAGTCCTAGATTCTTGTCCCAGTTCTGTTGTTGATCTTGGGCAAGTCACTTAACTTTTGGGGGGCCCCAATAGCCATCTGCAAAGTATGGATTCATACTAAGATTTACCTTTAAAGTTTAGTAAGTTTGGGCAATCCTTTTCAGTGGCCATGGAGACCGAGGGGAAACGAAGTAAAATGTTTATTGAATGCTTACTGTATGGTACACATCAAAGGAAAAAAGCCAGTCTGGAAGCACATGCCACACCTTGAGCATTACAAATATGTATTCTAATCAGTATATACTAGATTGTGAAGCCCCCAAGGCCATAGGCTAGGTCTTACTAGTTTTTTTTTGTGTTTTGTTTTTTTTAAATCCCCAACAACTTGCACAGGTCTGGTAGATAGGAGTCAGCAAATACTGAGGAATGAATGATGGAAGTTACAAAATAGATAAGTCTTTAATACTTTAAAACCCACTAAGAAACAGGACCCATTTTAAACTCTGCGTGAATTATTTTTGATTAAAGACTTTTTATAAAATGTTACTCGCTTATATTCTTTGAGGCTCTTATATTATTAGCTTATGAACACCTCAACTCTTACTTCTGATATAGTTGTTAAAAGGCTTTAGATTTGGTAGTTGTCCCTCAAGAAAGGAAAACCATCCTTCTGTCGGATATTTCATTTGTAGAAACTTGGGAACACAAGAGGCTGTATCAACATTTCTCTCTTATACAGGAAAGAAGCCTTTAATAATAAAAAGTTGAATTACCAGTATTTTTGCTTTTGTGGAAGTTCACAAATAGTTTTCAACAAAAATTGTATCTGTGGGGATGAATGTTGAACACTGAAGCGAGTCATATTTAAAAAGGTTAGAAGCTCTCAGCTCTCCTTTCTTGTCTTTAGAGAATCCTGCAGTTGTTTTACCTAATTGCCCATTTTAAGTAGGTATTTTCCAACTTAGTTTTATAATGTACAGGTTATGGCTTTTTAACTGCTGGATCTCATTGTTATCATAGAACTGCTGGTGACATTCAAATGAAAGATTTGGGAGCTGAATATTTTTCCCAGTAAGAGGCTTATACCACTGATCCGGAAGCATATATAAAAGTTTAGCTGAAGCATTTTGTATCTTTTCATCTTGATGAAAAGAATATATTATTACCTGAACGATGAGTCTGGGCTTACAAAAAACAGTTTTTCCAGGGAAAATGAAAAAAATATATACTTCGTGTAGTTTACTAGATTAAATCATCACTTGGTGTAAATTCAAGGACATTAGCTTAAATCCATACTCTTGAAAAACTGAGCTGTTTCTCTATCAGATGTCCCTCCAGATGTCTTTGGCTATAGAAATTTTCCAGGTTATAATATCAGAAGTATCTCTCTCCCTGTCTCATTATTTTACTCCTTAATTAAGACTTCATGTTTATTTATTATTACAGTTGCTTTTTGCTTTAATGTCATCTGTTTTAGTGATTAGAACCAAGCGTGTGCTTTTGGATATTCATGCCTCAAGAGGGCTCTTATTCTTTAAAAAGGTAAAAGCAATAATTACTTGAAACAAAGTGAAAGGGAAGGTGTGTGATGAGTTAAGATAATGAGTAAAAAATGGCAAGAATTCAATACTGTATTGCATATTTGAAAGTTGCTAAGAGAGTAGACCTTAAAAGCTCTCATCTCAAGAAAATTATTTTGTAACTATGTATGGGGACAGATGTTTACTGGACTTAACTGTGGTAATCATTTCACATTGTATACAGATATCAAACCAAAAAATGCAAGAATTCGATTTTAGAAATGAAACACAGTTTGTTCTACTTAAAAATACTTTAAATTTGGAATTAAGTAAACTATTCAGTTTTATTTCAAAGTGTTAAATTTTAGAGTTAGGATGACTGTAATTATTTCATAGCATATGTTACATTATACAATTCTTTTGACCCAGTGTTCTTCACTTATATGCTGTTCTCATGTTAATTAGAAAAAAAGAGAATTTGTAGGCTTTCTTAATTTTTTTATAATTAAGATTGTAGTCATAAATCTTGCCTCTTTTTTTTTTACTGCTGATATTCACTGACACCCTGATACGTAATGCTGTGTGAATGAGCAGTACTGATAGCAGTCTGTAGATGGCAACCTGGCTCTAATTTTATTTCTTTTTCTTTTTCTTTTTTTTTTCCCTCCTGACTGTTTCTCTCTGTAATATTAAAGCTTAATAATTCAAGCAGAGCAGTGACATATTTCTTCAGGGAGACAAATCCCATTTTCTTTGGGTAGCCAAGATGCAAAGTAAGATTGGTTGGTGATTGATGAAGTTGGGTGTGAAATGCATTTTTAGTGCTGCATTTAAATACCAGCTTAACTGTCCAGCGTATGTTTTCGTTACACTTTTCCACTTGAGTTGTGGTGCCTTGGGATATGTTTTAGAGGCTGTTAACTAGCTACACTCTTCCACTATGAGCAAAGCAGTAATGATGATTGTTTTGAAATAGTATTTGGGGATTGATTATATTCATTGATATTTTAAATATTTCCTACGTGAAATTAGTGTTTTTAGTGTTTTTAGTACCCTGGGAACACAGGAAGGATGGTGAATTTAGGGTTCCTTAGAAATATTAGGAAGGCTGTAGAGAAAACAGCCTGGTCTGTATTGCTATGGTTTATGTGGTATTGATAATTAAATACTTTTTAAAAGCAGAGTATTAAAATGTAAGCAAAAGCAAGACTTGTTTCATTTGAAGGATGCGATTTTCTGCACGTTGGGGGCACTTGTGCGCATGGGCACACACGGACTAATATCCTTCTTGTTGCGGTTCCTGGCTTATTCCCAGCACCATTCTGTGCTAGTTCCCAAGGAGTTTGTGTTGTTTAGATGCCTGATGAATGATAGGGAGCAGGTGCAGTGCCGAAAAGGATGTCGGAATAGTATGACCTTGCTGGGTGACTGCCCTTGAGCAGTCATGCGCTTGAATTTTCTAATAGCTACAGCCTGCACATGGCTTGCTGTGTCGCCCCAAGCATGAAGCATTACTGCCATCCATCCTCAGAGTCAGATCACAGAGACATTGAAACTTGGGCTTCTTTGGTTCAACGGATGAACCAGCTCAGGCACTTGCATGGTTCCCAGTCACAAGGGAGTCTGAAGATAAGACAGGAAGCACAGTTTCCAAATGTGTTCTCCCAAGTCTCACCTTCTAAGGGGTATCATGCACTGGAAGAAAGTATATGAGAAGGCACTAAGGTGACGTCAAGGTGACTTCACAAAGCAGGGCCCTGGTTTTGTTTAATAAGCTAAGGTAAGATGTATGATTCATTGGTGTCTGTTGCCACCACTCTAACCCAAGGACAGAGAAATACAGGTTTTCTATTCCTTTGTTGATTGAAATGTCCCATCTCAATGGCAATGTGTATTGTGGGATATGGGTCAAATTTGGTACTAGAACATTAAAAATTTGTAAAATAAGCATCTTTCCATGCCTTGTGACCCTTTTGGAATCACATATTGTACAACAAAATTCTAGTACAGCAAGAGGTTTCAGTCATTTCTTGAAATTTTATTGTGGTATTTAAAGTCTATTAATAAAAGTTCGTTTAGGAATGTACAGTTTGCTGTTCGGTTTAGTGTGGAGAGATCGAAAAATTAGAGGCTGGCTGAGTGCTAGTAAGATGATTACCTCAGTTTGAAAGGAATACAATACTAGCCCTTTATAGGAAAGAGTCTTTTCCTATTCTGCTCTCTTGCATTGTACGCGGGTTGGAGAAGCACTGTGAGAAAAGCATTTTTATTTCTTACCTCTGACGTAGGGTTGAGGCCTCTGCAGTAAACGTCTTCTGAGGGCTATTTTTTATGTAGCTCAGCTTAGGTTGGGCTGTGATGATACCTTTTGTTTTGAGAAGGAGACGTTCATGAGCTGTTGAATTACATTAGATATTTCCAAACCTTTGGAAGATTTTATTCCAAAAATTTATTTTAAGTATGTATTTTGGCACTCACCTGACATTTTCCATACAAGGAGCCCATAAAGCGCTATATAGGCCGTAATGCATCTTAGCCCTTGCATTGTGCTCATGATGCCATATGAGGTGCCTGCAGTGTGCAGTGCTGTTTCTAGTGGGAAAGTGAACTAGAAGTGCCATTTCGCAATGCCAGGGACTCACGTCTCTCCACTGCCGAGGGATGCAGAGCTGCCTTGGGTCAAATTCCTGGTGTAGATCTGAGCCCAGAGGTGAGGGAGCCAACTGAGGAGGACCTGGAATTACAGGAGGTGGTGGGGAGGGACATGAGGTCTGGGCCGAGGTTCTTTTATGAGTTGATCCTCTGCAAGAGGATAATGTTGGGATTGGTTCATCTTTATGTTTTCCCCTTGCTTCAGGCTTTGGCTTATCAACCTCCCTTTTCATAACCGCCACCCACTCCTATTTCTAAGAAAGGGCTGTTTCTTTCTTGGCCCATCAAGGACCCCGACAAATTTCATAGCTTTTCCTTGATTCTGCCTCCAAAGTTAGCTCTGAACTTTTCTATAGCTCAGGATAGAGAAAACGTGGATCTATGCCAACGGTGAGTTTCTGACACACCAAAGACTGACATGTGCTTCATCTGTTTTTCAGGAGAAACTCATGTTGGGTTACCCTGGCTGGGCGTGTCATCATGGGACCTGAGGGAGGGTGGGGACTGGGACTTGGTTGGGGAGGTGTCTGATATCAAGAATGTCTGTGAGAGGCTGATCACGGAGGGTGACAAGGTCGAGGGAGGAGGAAGAAGTAGCCGTGGGATTTATCACTCTTCCTCCCTCCCCACCTTTCTCTTCCTTCTGCCAACCTGTGGTGAAATAAAACCAGGATGGGGCCTGGTCCGTTAGAGTATCAGTGGCTTCTCGGCCATCATTCACACGTGAAACACAGAGCATCCTGCTCAGGGTAGCACTCAGCGTTTGGTGTGAGTGAGTGTGTGTGTGTGTGTGTGTGTGTGTGTGTGTGTGTGTGCTGGCCCGTTATGCCTACATTTGTGGTGACAATTGAAATTAAGGGCTACAAATCTGAAACACTGAATAATGGTGTCATTCTGATACTCATGGTTTAGAACACCTTAACTATGGATGTTAATCTGGTATCTTATAAACTTCACCTACAGACCCTCAAAATTAATTGAACCGCATTTGCTTAGTTTTACAAATGGAGGGAAAAGAAGAGCTACCAGTTTTTCCAGAGTCAAAGGTTTTATCAGTGGCTAGTGGTTTCTGGAAATTGCCACTCGGACACATAGCTGGCTAAGAGGCGGCCATACCCTAAATTCACTATCCTTCCTGTGATTATTTGTAGGGTGCTGATGCCCAAGATTCCAGAGGCGAGACGAGGGGAGCCTTTATGTGGCTGTGCTCGGACTTGTCTTCCTTTAGTGCTAAGGGGGTTGATGTATCACAGTTGACCCTGAAGCTTATCTGAGAGATTTTGAGGAGTTCCATTTTTCTCCTCTTCCATTTTTCAGTCTTTCGCATTCCCTTTGTAAATGGGGATGATTGATTTGAGCCCTCTCTGTTTTGTAGGCAGTAGGAGTGACTTATTACCAACAAGGAGGTTTTCCTCTTCACCAGCGTGGTGTAATAGTGAGTCTTCTCTACTCTTGCACCAGCCAGGCTGGAACTGAGTCTAAGTCTTCAGCATTTAGACCCACTTTTTCAGTGATTGGGAGCATTGAAGAAGGTAGATATTTTTGAGGCTGACCTCTAGTTTATTTATCAAATGACCGAATCTTACATACAGAGGGTGCCAAAAAAATGTATACACATTTTAAGAAAGGAAAAAAAACTGTATTAAAATTGTAATACTCAATTATACTGATAACAAAAGATGAATGCAAGTCATGTGTGTACATTTTTTTTGGCACCCCCGGTATATATTCATTACAATACTTGAATATCCTAGGACTTAAAGTCTTATAACCCAAGCCCGTCTCGGCATTTGAATTTTCTTCCCCATGTTTCATGAACCTTTAGATGTATGAACCCAACACCCTTTCCCAGAATACTACTTTCATTTCTTCCATCAACATTTACTCAGTGCCACATGCTTTGCTGATCAGAGTAACTCCATTTTCTTTCTTTTGTACTAACTGCTCAGCACTTAAACATTTTCTTCCAGTAGTCAGAATTATATCTTTATCAAGAAATTTTCCTCGATGAAGTAGAAGCAATTTCCTTCTTCATTTTAATGACCAAACTCCATTCACAACTCATAAATGTCAGAATGTGTTTATGTTGTAAGCATCGACATGTTTTTCCTTCTTGGTAGTAAGGCCTTTGTATCAGTTTTGTCCATGTAGAGAGTGGCAGCACAGAACCAGAGAACAAGGCCATTTCTGTTTAAACGTGTTTACAATAGTGTCTGGAACAATTACTAAATACTACTTGGTACTAAACACAGGGGAGGGATATTCCCCCACCCATGTAACATGGCGGACCTCTTTTGAAGACTGGGCCTGTTTTATATATGAACTCTATTTTTTATCCTATTCAGTTACCCTCGTGGTTTTTGAAATAAGATAAAACGTTTATTGCAAATCAGTGTGCAGCATTCTATCACAATGGGGATAAAGAGAAAATATCTGTAAAGTGCTTTTGAACTCTACAGATTTAAAGCTATCCATTTATTCTTATTTTATGCAATTGGATGATAATACCAAGTTGTTTCAGTGCAATCGGGCAAGGATTCATTCCCTTCCAAATGCCACAGTAAAAACCGCTTTTCACCGGGAGTCTACAAAGCTGACAGGCCCCCTCTGCCATTGCACAGGTTAAGAGCATGGGACCTTTAAACTGATTGTAGCTGGCTTTCTCCCAGGCTTTGTTTTGCTTAATGGTTAGGGTACCAACACAAATAGGGAGTCTTTTTATGGAGGGTGCTGTGTCATACTGAGAAACAAGAAGCCTCCACCCATTTAAATCCCTGAGGGCGACTCCTATGGCCTAGGCTGGCAGGCCCCTGGGGGCTGCATAGAGCTTCTGGATGGTCTGGAGGTGGCAGCTCTTACCCAGGGAGCTTACTGTCATTTTCTAAAGTGGGTTCCATGGAATAGTAGGTCTATGGACTCTTAATATATGTTTCTTATAATAAGAGTTCCATGCTCAAATACAAATTTGGGAAGTGTCGGATTATACAAAGTTGAGGCATTTTGTTTGCTACAGGATTTCTCAGAGCCTTTCTTATGGAACTATTCCATTGGGTCCCTGTTACTGAGGAGACTGTGGCAGGATTATTGTTCTCTAGAGCACAATTTGAGAAGCACTAGCGTGCTCAAATCGGCAGTGTTTGCACACATTGCGTCTTCCTTGAAGGTTGGAAGGCATGGGGGAATTTCTGATGAAAATTAAATGAGACACCTTTTTTTGTGTATTTCTGACCAGATCAATAGCTCACATAAACAACTCACATTTTCTGGGTGTTTACTATGTTCTGGGGACTAGCCTGAGTACTTTAGGTAGACAGTCTCATTAATCTTCATATCAGCCCTGTGATACAGGTGTTATTATCATCACCCCCGTTTTACTGATAAAGAAGCTAAAGCACTGAAGGGTTAAGAAGCCTGCGTATGACCAATCAGGTAGCTAATAGTGGAAGCTCAGACCTGCGCTTCAGCCTATATAGGCTGCTGTCTGGGCCTATATGGACCCAAATCCAGGCAGTGAAACTCTGGACCCTGTGCTCTTCAGGGCTATAGTCTACTATCCCCTGGATCAGCAGACGGTATATGAATTCATGATGGCATGTGCACTAATCACATTTATTAGTGTCATGTTTATTAGAGATGGGAAAAGTAAAATTGACAGCACGCTCTTAGAAGCCCTCATGTCCTTATAGATTGAGAAATAATAGCAAGAGGCAAGGCCACTATTTATGTTGTACCCTGGTTTACAAGGTTTGGTTCCCTTACTGGTTATAAAAGAATTTAATGAGATTCCATGGTAGTGGGAGAGAAGGCATGCTACCCTTACTGAGTAAGATGGTGGATCCTGGGTCAAGGTGAGGAAAGCTTTTCCTCTGTGACCCCTTTCTTAGGTCTGGTACCCCCCTCTGCTGAGTAGGTGTTTCTACACTTTTTAATCACACACACACACACACACACACACACACACACACGATATACATACCCCACTACCACTCTCACACCATTGTATTCAGCCCTTTGTGTTCCTCTAAGTTACATTTATATGCAGTGATCACGCAGCCACTGGCAGACATGTTAAATTCTGGGTTGCCAGATCAGGATTTCACAAGGAGTTCTCTGATGTTTAGTGAGTGACCAAATCAAGCTCTTTCTAAAAACAAAATGGAACTTCTTTCTGAAGGCCATCTTGAGATACAGGAGCTGGAGAGTGGAGTGTTGATGTTGCCACTTTACGAAATACATAGAGCAAAGCTCAGCGGGTTTCATCCGTTTCATTTATTTTTATTTTCTTGAAACACTCTCTCGTGGAGCCCTCACATCTCTAGTTCCAGTCTGCAAAGGTTGTTTTCTAGGCCTGCAGCACATAGGTTGTCTTAGATTTTCCTTTACCATCATTCTGGGAATTCCTTGTGCTTCTCTGCTATATGGATCTCAGTTCCAGGGTCTTATGCCTGCCTATTTCTTGGTGTACTTCAATTTTGGCAGAGCACATCTTCGAGTAGTTTCCTAAGGATGGGTAGATAAATGGTCATTAGGTTTTGAGACTTAGTGAAAGGAATAGCTCTCACTGTTTCTGTACTCTACTCACCACTCTACTCCCAGTACTACCCAAAACACTTCTGATTCCAGATGTATAGGTTGTTGTTTTTTTCCCCCACACCAAGCAGTTCTCTAATTTTAGGACAACTGGATGTCCAATAATTTAGTTCACTTCTGACACTATCTACCTGGGGTTAGCAAAGACGCCATAGGGTAAGGGCTCAGGCTCATGAAACTGCTCCTGGCTCTACAAATCAGATGTCAATCTCAAGTCCAGGCTGTTTCCCGTGAAATCGGAGGTTCTCATGACTACCAACCCACCTTGGGCTCAACAACTTGCTAGAGTAGCTTATAGAACTGAGAAGAACACTTTACTTACTTGATTAAAAAGGATATAACCCAGGAACAGACAGGTGGAAGAGATGTATTAGGCAGGGTGTGGGGGAACGGATGTGGACCTTCCATGCCTTTCTAGCAAACTCCATGTGTTCACCAACCTGGAAGCTCTCCAAACTCATTTGCATAGGTATTTTTTTAATAGAGGTTTCATTATATAGTCATGATTGATTAAATCATTGGGCATTAATGATTAACTCAACATCCAGCCCTTCTCTCCTCCCCAGAGGTAGCAGTGAGTGGGGTGGGACTGAAAGTTCCAGTCCTCTGATCACATGGTTGGTTCCCTTGGCAACCAGCCCAAAATCCCTAGGAGCATTTCTAAAAGTCACCTCATTAGCATAAACTCAGATGTGGTTGAAAGGGCTTGTAATGAATAATAAAACATTCCTTTCACCTTAGCTCTGGAGCTATGACAGGAACTGGAGTTATTTGAGTTATTGAGTTATTTGAGGACAAAAGACCAAATATTATAACAAAAGATGCCCCCATTCCTCTTTATCACTTAGGGAATTTCAAGGATTTTAGGAGCTGTGTGCCCAGAACCATGGACAGGCCAAAATATATTTTTTATTATATCACAATGTCACATTCAGCATATCTAAAAATATCTCCATCATACTCTCACATTTAATTTTTATTTTGGATGGACATGGAATTCTTAGTTGGAAATAGTTTTCACTCAGAATTTTGAATGTATTACTTTACTGCCTTTTTACTTTCATTGTTGCTGTTAAGAAATCTGATGACATTCTCATTCCTGTTAGTCTTAATTTGGATTTCCCCAAAACTTGGCTTAATAGGTGAGGATCTGAGAAAAGGACTTGGGTACAAGTAGTTCATTTGAGGTAATCCCAGAAAGCATGGGCAGGTAAGACATGGAAGGGAGGACAGCTAATAAGGGGTGCATTGTGGAATACGGTCCCCTGTAGGCAACTGGGGCTCACTCCTGCTGGAACCCTCTGAGTGTATGAAATACACCTCAGAATTGTCCCCTGCAGCAGTGAAGAAACTGGGATCTCTGTCCGTCAGTTCCTGCCCTTCACTGGTTGCAAGTTGTTCTTAGAATGTTAAATTCCTGGTGCTGTGGCCTGTCCCACACCAAGGCTGAACATGCTTCTGCGGCCAGAGAAAGACCTCAGGTGAAGTCTCAGGAATGTGCAATAGGAAGGCCTAGAAGTGTAGGGGAACAGCTGCAACAGACCTCTCAGGCGGACTAAAAAGATGCGGGCATGGCACTAGAAGAGGATTTCCTGGCGGAATGGAAGTCTTGAGGGCCTGCTGTAGACAAGGAGAGGAACAATGATGGACTTGGCAGCCTTTGGCAGTGGGATACAGAAGAGAGGACAAGTGGGAGAAATATGTAGGAGACAGAATTAATACAATGTGAGATTCTATGGGAAGGTGTGGAAGAGTAAGTGGGAGCCAAGGGAGTACTGAGCATTTTGGCCTGAGTCACAAGGGAGATGATTGGTGTCATTAACTTTCCGGGAATGTGCAATGAGGAGAGAGAAATTGTGCATGTTGAGTTAAAGGGACCTATATGGCTTCTGTGGAGGTACACATGGATCAGCTGGAAATGGCAAGACTCCCCTTGTAGGTGTAGATCTGGGGGTCATCAGCCAATAGGTGAGAGTGGAAGCCAAGGTGATGGAGAAGATGCCCCAGGAGGACCATAGCCTTAGAAGAGAAGGGGCAACCCTGGCTCAGAAGCGAGTGCTGGAAGAGAATGTGAAGATAGAAATACAAACACTTGCATAGTACTTATACCTCGAATTAACTCACTTGTTTTATGGAACAAACATTGAGGGGTAGGTATTATTTGTAAATGGAAATCCTACTTTTTTAAGTGGAAGTAATAATTTTTATTCTACAGATCTGAGGACTGCAGTATAGAAAGCTTTAGTATCTTGCAGCCTGCAACAAGCCAGAAGGCATTTAATGAGTAGCAGCTATTTATTTCCAAGGTATCATAGCTCCTGAACCAAGGCCTTTTTTGCCTCCAAGTTTAGAGTTTTTCTCATGATTACAGTGGCCTTAATCAGACTTTATAGTTGTTCTGTAGCCTAACTGTGTTGGAGAGATTCTGTGTATGTTTTATGTAAAGCTAAGACCAAACCCAGAGCACTAAACCCTAAGTCATATCAGTGCAGTGATCTTCCATACATTGTACCTGCGGCAGTGTTGTAAACCTTGTGTGCATGGCACCAGTATAAGCAAAAAAAAAAAGATCACATCTCAGATCAAAAACAGAGGCAGAGTCATTCTACAGAGTAGTTCAACACCAAAAAATAATAGCAAGAAAATTGATTTAAACTGTACCTAGTGAGGGATACACAGACAATGATAGTTCAGAATTCTAAAATTGTTTTTATATGAGGTGGAATATTTGCAATCTGCTAGTGAATGACCATTCCTTTATAACTGTAGAATCACCAAAAAGGTCAACTCGAAAGAATAAACAGTTCCTGTGTCAGACTAGCTCAAGAACATAATAGGAGCAAAGAAGAATAATGGCTTGATTTCTTAATTAAATAAAAGAATACTATCATTTATCCCTCATTGGTACCAAAGTTCTCAATAATTTTATCTAATTTTGGAGTGAGTGGTGTGGGCTATCATTGTTCTGGGAGACAAGCTGAGTAGCCACCTGGGACCAAAACTTAAAAGGAACCAGTGGACACCATGATGGACAAATGGACTCCATATTTTCTCCAGTGCTTCCTGTGTGAGCAGGTTTGAGATTTATTACATTTTCAATTTGGTAAGGTTTGCTAACTAAAACAGTTCCAGATTTAATCAGTCTAGCACTCAATAATATTTGGATGGATGAGTCCATCCCTTAGGAATTTTTATTTTCTGAGCAAGTCTCAGACAAAAGAGACAAAAGAAAAAAAAAGGTTCTTTAGTAGATGGATGGATATAAGGCTGTTTTTCATTTGTGAGGCAGTTTTCCTATTTAATTTTGTAAAAATTAGTTGGGAGAATAATCAAATTCTCTTTAGACTTTATTCCAGGTTCACCCTGAGGTTATAATTTAGAAGTAGGATTGTGGTGATTTAGCATTTTTATAATAACGGAACATTAATGAAAATGAATGAGAAAAACACTTTCCTAAAGTAGAAAGTTGCCTAAAGAGGCTATTGGTTAATGGCAGTATCTATGTAAGGAGATATGGATTAGTTTTGACTGGTTTCCAAGCCATAAATGAGGAACTTGAGTACCTGGAATGAGGGCGCCTCGAGATGGGGAGGTAGGGAGCCATTATTCATGGTTCCCGGGGCAGCTGCCTTCTTATTCTCTACTCCCTCTCCCTCCCAAGACACAATTACCACTGTAGCCTGAAGCCCAAAGCTAAAGAAGTCTTTGAAGAATAACAAAGTTAAAGGAGGTCAGCAGGGTCAGAAAGGAAAAGAAGGAGAGAGAGAAGAAAAAGGTGAGCTGCGCAGACAAATCCATTTCTCCTAATAAAGTTTGAAAAAACTAAAAATAACCTTAAGCATTGATTCTCTTTCATTCTAGTTAGCTTCTAGGTTAATCTTACTCCGCCTTGCTCCATCACATTTTATTGGCAGCATGGCGAGGCGTGTACTCACATTGGAGGACAGGTGTAAAAACGAAGATTAAAATTGAGCTGGAGACTCAGAAATGCCTCCAGGTCAAGGTGTGTAGGATATGCAGAACCCGCAGAACAGAGTACTTGCAAAGGCTTGGAGAGGGTAGAGAGGTTAAATGTGACTGAGGTTGGGAATTGACCTTTTATTTGAGAGGAAGTTCTGGGCATAGAATTTGGAGGGGGAAAAAAAAGGAAAACCAGGATTTACCTCAGTATTTAAATTGCTAATGCTTTTTAAACCGGGAGAAGTTAAGTGCTAATCCTCCAAATTAGAATGATAATTTAATATGAGCAGGGAAGGGGAGGGATTGTTCAGAAATGTGTTTATTGGTTAATGGAGAATTGCTGTAATTCCCCCCCCCCCTTTTTTTGGTTGTGGTGGGGAGGCTTTCCGTTGGTTTAAACTTACACTGCTATTTTTATACTCTCTCAGATTAGCTCAAAATTTCCCATATACTCTTCTGCAAAACCATGATAGTGACAGTGACCATCACTGTTGACACTAAAGGCTATTGCCCATAAAAACAACAAAAAAGTGTGGCTCTTCCTTAAAGTGACCAATAGGCTTTCATTTTTCGTTGTTATGTATCCCTCACTAAAAGGCCCTTAACACATTCTCAACAGCCTCTTTATAGACATGACATTGGAGTGTGTTTCCAGACTAAACCACTTTTCCTAGTTTAAGGTCCATTTTTGACCACTTGAAATTTCTACCCTGATTTCTCACAGGCACCCTACATATGTATGGTAAATATATCTATATTCTTTGTGCTGTCTATGTGTGTATATACATTCTTTCTCTGTCTCTTTCTGTCTCTCTCTCTCTCTCTCCCTCACCCCTGTCCCTCTCCCCTCTCCTCCCCTCCTCATCCCTCCCCTCCAGCCTTGAATGTACTTACTTTTCCTCACATACTCCCTGTCTCAGGGCACCATCAAGCAGACAGATGCCCAGCAATGGCCTGTGTTGGTGGGTGGGAGTCAGAGGAAGAGTGCATAGTTTCTGTCAGTTTGCAGTGATAACTCAGGACATGAGCAGACCCAGCCCCATTCCTTTCTAATCCCTTCCATGTCACCCCTTCCATGCTTTCAATTCTATGAAACTTGGAGTCAGCCTAGATGTTTCCTGGTCCTCACTCTTCACACCCAGTCAGAGCTAGTTTGCGTTGATTTTACCTTCTCAGAGTCTCTTGAATCTGGCCTACCTCCCCTTCCTAATTTAAGCTCTTTAGTTTTCACACCTCCTCCTTCAGCCTTCTCCAATGGTCCACCGAGTGCCTGCCAGTCTGCCCTTCACAGTCCAGCCAGAGTGGTGCCCAAAACACAAAACACTTAGTGAAATTCCTTCAGAAATTTCTCACTCGTGTGGCCATTCTGTCCAACGCCATCTTCCGCCAGCCGCGTCCTACATGCACACTGGGCATACAGAACTTTCTAGAGTTTCTCGATTACAGGAGCCTTTTCCACATCCCTTTGCACGTGCCTAGAATACCCTCCCAGCTCTCATCAACGTGGTTCTCTTTAAGGTTCGGGGTGGTGTCATCAGTTGTGTAAACTGTCCGTACAGTCTCAGAGTAGAGCCTTTCCTCTTCTCTGCCTCCACAGCAGCCCCCTGTTTGACAGCGGTGTGTGCCGTATGTCCTAAGGGAACCATTTGTTCTCATGCTGTCCTTCTCCACTGGTTCCTAAACAGTTTGAGAGTCAGGACTTCTCATCATTGCTGCCTTATTCATCTGTGTGAGCCCATCAGCCGGCCCTGTTTCTAACATGCAGTTAGCTCTCTGTCAAATTTGATGAGAGAATGACTGAATTTTTCTGAACATTGTATGATTCTTTTTTCTGCTGTGTTTTATTTGAATTTAGGCATTGCAATTGTTTATGATGATATTTCTTCATCAAATTTAGGTTGATTGAATCAGATTTGCTAATCAGACATCTCCTAGTGGCATAGAAATTAACAGGGTCTCTGCCTGCCACAGCCTTGAGACAAAGTAGATATATACCCACGTAAGCAGAGACATTTTATTCAAGTTCAAGAAGCTTAGAGAAGCTTAGGTTAGAGAAAAGGCTGCTTGCTTGACGTATGAAATCAGTAATAGAGCCGAAGTGCAATGTATATCTCTACGTGGGGGAAACTGAAAAATTAATCTTGTTGTAATTTAATAAAAAGTCATGGTTGAATGGCCCCTGAATGGGTGCACTGTGCTGCCAAGATAGCAGCCTTAAGAAGACACCATTAAAAATCGGGGGCTATTAAAACCAAAGTGAGTTGATAAATTTTCCTCAATTTATAATATGAAATTATTATTTGTGCTGTCTACATGATATCAGATTTTCCATTATTAGGGGATTTAAAAGCCACTTTGGACTAAAGATTGTTTATCATCCTAATTTCTCATATTAAGTGGTGACTCCCCCCAAATAAAATTTTACAAAGGCTCACTCCTCAGCCTCCCTTTTGGGGTGGATCCCTTTTCTGTTCACATAGATTCAGGCCACTCACTCTCCTCTGTTTGTTTATTTTTTTGTGAGCTCTGCTCTCTTAGACTAACTAGCAGAAAGATCCCAATTTTTGAAGATACTTCTCTTTACCTGAGCATCCAAGTGTTTTCCAGAAGAGCGAGTGGCTATACAGACACACATACACACACAACACTGGGCACGTTTTAAAAAAATAAACCTTTTATTGGCATATGACCTATATACAGAAGTGTGCTCAGATCCTAAGTGGACTTCTTGATGAATCTTCACAAAGTGAGTAGACCTGTGTAACCAGCAGCCATGTCAAGAGACAGAACACAACCAGTGCAAGTTTTTTGTTTTGTTTTGTTTTGTTTTGTTTTCTCCCTGACACAAAATATGTGGTGGTGTTTCCACGCCATTTCCCCAACTCTCCAACACCAACTGGGTGTCCTACAATTCAATTCAGTTCTGACTCTCAACTCCCCAGAGTTAGCATCAGACTCCATAGGTTTAAGGGATCAGTCCCACAAGACTGCCCTCATTTCAGGTGCCAATTGCAAATATCAGGTCCTCATGTCACCCACACTTCTGTCTGAGTTGGCTACTAAGTCGGAGGTTTTGAAACCTCCCACCCCCACCATTATGATAATTTGCCAGAACAACTCAAAGAATTTAGGAAAGTGCTTTACTTGCGATTACTGGTTTATTATGAAGGGTACACCTCAGGAACAACCAAATGGGAGAGATTTGTAGGGCAAAGTATGGGGAGAGGGGCCCGGAACTTCTATGCCCTCTCCAGGTGTGCCACCCTCCCAACATCTGGATATGTTCACCATTCCAGAAGCTCTCCAAACCCTGTCATTTAGGGATTTTTATGGAGGTTCATTGTGCAGGCACGATTGATGATTAACTCAATCTCCAGTCCCTCTCCACTCCCTGGAGGTTGAGGGGTGGCCTTGAATGTTCCAAATTTTTAATCAAGGCTTAGTCTTCTGTCAACCAGCCTGCCTCCTGAAGCCATCTAGGTGCCTGCTAGGAGTTACCTCATTAGAACAAAAGCAGCTCCTTTTATTTTCATCACCGAGGAAATTCGAAGGGTTTTAGGAGTTCTGTGCCAGGAACCTGGGACAGAGACCAAATACATATTTCCAAATACAGTTTATACCACAACCAGCAACTCAGAAGCCCCGCCCCCTCTACCCTCCCAGACATTACCCCCTGAGGAAAACCATTACCCTGACTTCTGTCGTCATAGATTAGCTTTTCTTGTTTTTGAACTTTAAAAATAGAATCATAAGTTTTAGGTGTACATTTCTGTAATACATCATCTATATATCACATTGTGTGTTCACCACCCAGAGTCAGTTCTCCTTCCATCACCATATATTTGATCCCACTAACCATTGTCACTCCAATAAACTTTAATTAAAAAAAAAAGAATCATATACTATGTTCTAAACTTTTGTTTGGCTTATTTCATTCGAAGAAGTTGTGAGATTCATGTTTGTGAGATTCATTCATTTTGTTTCACATAACAATAGTTTATTGTCATTGTAGTGGAGTATTCCATTGGGTTATTATAGCACTATTATAGTACTTATGCATTCCATTGTTGATGGAATTTTGTTTTGCTCCCAGTTTGGGGCTTTTGTGAGTAGAGCGACTATAAACTTTTTTACAAACATGTAAGTACTTCATTTGAATTGCTGGGTAATATGAGATACATATTTTATCTTTAATAGATATTGCCAAATAATGTTCCAAAGTGGTTGTACCACTCTTCCCAATGGTGTATGAAAATACGAGTTGCCACACAGGCTCTCCAACATACATTATTGTCAGTTTAAAGAATTTTAGCCATTCTAGTAGATGCAATTTTAGCTTGTATTTCCCTGATGACAATGAAGTTGAATGACTTTTCATATACTGTATATCTTTTGGCTATTTTGACATGTTTTTAGTAAACTTTCTATTCAAGTCTTATGTCCATTTTTCTATTGCATTGTCTGCCTTTTTTCCATATTTACTTGTAGGAGTTCTTTATAAAATGATTCATTAGTTGAATATATTTACCAGAATTATATTTCCAATTCTGTGGCTTGCCTTGTCACTCTCTTAATGATGTTTTTTAGAACAGGCATCTAAATCCCAAAAAAATTCAATTTAATTAATTTTTTTTTTGTATTTATTGTTTCCGTTTCCTGGTTTAAAAAAAAAATCTTTGCCCATCTCAAGGACTCTGGTGGGGTTTTTGTTTCGTATGGAAGCTTGATTATTTTACTTTCTACTGTTAAAGCCACAGTCTGCTACCTGGATGTGGTATGAAGTTGATCAAGATTAGCTTTTCTACATTTGAATAGTTTGTTGATGCTGTATTATTTCTTCAAAATTCCTTATCACTTTCCTATGTCTTAAGTTAGATGTTTATCTATGTGTAGATCTGTTTCTGTCCTCCTTATGCTGTTCCATTGGCCTACTGTCTATGTTTGTGCTGTACTGTCTTAATTCTTTTAGCTTTATCATGAATCTTGATGCCAGTTAGTATAAATCTTTCAACTTATTTTGTTCTTTTTTAAAGATTGTCTTCTATATTCCAGGTCCTTTTTATTTCATATCCATTTTAGAATCCATTTTCCAATTTCCACCAAAACATCTACTGGGATTTTGATTGGGATTGAATTGAATCAATAGACCAATCTTTAAAATATTGAGCCAAATAGTACATAAGCATGGTATGTCCCCCCATTTACTTAATTTTTAATTTTCTCACTTATGTATTATATATAGTCTGTATTGCATATCTCTTAGATTTATTCATAGGTATTTTATGATTTTTGGTGCTATTATAAATACTATTGTTTGAAATTTTAATTTTCTAATTATTTTTTTCTATTTTACTAGAAATACTGTTGATTTGTATATTTGACAGTGTTTCCAGTAACATTCCTGAAATTATTTGCAATATTTTCTGAAATCAGTATCATTTTGCTTGAAAATAATGACAGTTTTACTTGTTTCTTATGCTTACAGACTTTTTCCTTACATTTTTTTGTACTTCCAGTAAAAAATTGAATACAAATGGTGGTAGCAAAAATCTTTATCTCATTCTTAATCCCAGTAGGAAAGCCTTTAGTATTTCACCATTTACAATGATGTTTGTTCTAAGTTTTTGTACATTTTGTCAGATTTAGGAGGTTCTATTTAATAAGGAAGTTTTCTGTTTGCTAAGGTTTTTTAAATTGCAGTGGGTTTTGAATCATATTGAATGCCTATTCTGTACCTGTTGAAATGATTGTTTTCCTCTTCATTCTTCTAATATGGTAAAATGCATTGATTTTTGGATATCAAACTAATATTGTACTTCTGGAATACATCCAAATTGTCTATGATGTTTTATTCTTTTGATACCTCGCTGCAACAGCCACTTAGACCTAGAGTTTTCTTTATGTGAGGTTTTTCATTTCAGGTTCAATTTCTTTAATAGCTATAGGGATATTCTTGTTTTTAATCTTTTCCAGTGTCAGTTTTGGTAAGTTATGTTTTACAAGTTCATTTCACTTAAGTTATAAAATTTATTGGTATAAAGTTATTCCTATATTCTCTTTTTAAAAAAATGTCTGTAGGATCTATACTAATGTGCTATTTTTCATTTCCTCATATTGGTAAATCTTGTTTTCTCTCTCTTTTCATAATCAGTCTAGCCAATGGTCCATCAGTTTTGTTAGTCTTTAAAAATAACTAATTTTGACTTGGTTGATTTTTCTCTACTATATATTTGTTTTATTTTTCATTTCATTTCTAACCTCATATTAATTATTTCCTTTCTTCAACTTCTTTGAGTTTAACTTGTTATTCTTTTGCTAAATTCTTGGGGTGGATATTTAGAACATCAATTTTTAGTTTTTTTTTTTAAATATATACATGTAAACCTATACATTTTCCTCTAAGCACAGCATTAGCTATATGCAATATGTTTTAATTTCTTATTTTCATCATTTATATAAAACATTTTAAAATTTCCTTTTTTTTTTTGTCTTTGACCCAGAGTTATTTAAAATTGTATTACTTATTTTTAAAACACTAATTTTTTTGGATTCTCTAGTTATCCTTTTTGATTTCTAGCTTAATTCTACTGCATTCATAGAACATACTTAACTAATATCGATCTCTTTAAATTGTTGAGACTTGCTTTATGGCTCAGCATAGGGCCAAATTAGGTAACAGTTCCAGAGGTACTTGAAAAATGTTTGTGTGCTGTCACTGCTGAGAACCATGTCCTGTGTTTGTCAGTTAGATCAAGTTTCTTAATTTTGCACTTTGGCTTTGGAATGACCCAAGGCTGATCTTCCCTTTATCATCTGGTTTTTATTGCATCATCTGGAAAGTCATGACACACTTTTCTGTTTTTCAATGCAAAAATGCATCATGACTTTCCTGACGACCCAATACTTTCTTGCTCATTCTTTAAAAAAACTGAGGTATAATTGACATTTAACATTATATTAGTTTCAAGTATAAAATGTAACAATTTAATATTTGTATACACTGGGAAATGATCACCACTCTCTTGCTCATTAAATCTCCTTGCTCTCTTACTTGCTTTTACAATGGCTTCCTCTTTCTGTCCAACTGTATTTGAAAAATTCGTATATGTTTTCATATGGCTCTGGTTTTAGCAGCCATTGGCCTTATCCCTTTGGGTGTGTGGCTTTGTTCAGCAGGCCAGCATGGCGTCCTCCCTTTGTTTTAGACTCTACTGGTTAAAGGAGGTGGTCAGGCAGGGCTGTCAGCAGGCATTCATTGGGTACAAGTTATGGGATTCTAGAAATCTTTGGCCTAGTCCACGCCCCTAAGGGGCTTGTGATCTGGTTTAATCTGGACCCCCATCTACAGATACTTAACGTTACAAGGAAGTATATTCTCCCAACTATATGAGTGTAGTAGGAAGAGGAAGGCAGTTATTTTGGGCTGAAATAGTTTTGTAGAGAACCTGAAATTTGATCTGAAATCAAAAATTGGGAAAACAATGATGTGAATCCCAGGGAATTTGCCTGAATGAAAATCCAGAGGCGAGACAGCTTAAGGACGCTGTGTTTGTATTTCATAGATCACACCAGCTACTGGGGCTAATTAGTAGCCTGGTCCGTAGAGGTGAGCTGAGGTCAAATCAGAAAGGGCCTTAAATGTCAAGCTAATGCATTTAGAAATTGTCCTGCAGCTACAGAGGCAAGGCATTGGCGATTATGAGTGTGTGCACAGTGGTTTGATGGAAAGCAGTGTTTTTAGGGAGAATGAACTGATGGCTGTGTACAGAATGGAGTTAGAAGGGGTCCAGAAAGACCTGGACAAATTATGTGATTTGAGATGCTAATGTCTGTAGCAAGGTGGTAACAGATTAATAAGTAGTCTTAGGGGAAGGGATAATGTAGATTCAATGATAGCTCAAGAAATCCAGCCTAGGTTTTTTGTTTTTTTTTTAAAGATTTTTATTGGGGAATTAGGGGGATAGGAACAGTGCTGGGGAATTGGGGTAAGGGGAACAGACAAGTTGCTGTCGTTTTGTTCTTCAATCTAGTTGTGGAGGATGTCGCTTCACTGGCCCAAGTTGGCACCATCATCGCGCTCTTCTCTGGCGAGGCAGATCAGTCGCCGGCTTCTGGACGACCGCTCACTGAGGCTGCTGGCCGCTCATGCTGGCCGCTCACGCTGGCTGCTGGCTACACACGGTAGCCCATGGCAACCCACTGCCACAGGTGCTGCAGCCCACGCCGTCGCCGGCGACTCCCGGCAGCCCAGCTCCAGGTTGAGCTGTTGTTCAGCATCTTAGCCGTGGAGGGCAGTGTCACTGGCCCTCATATGTGGGATCCGAACCGGGGCCCTCTGGCATCCCAAGCGAGTTCTTAACCGTCGCGCCACTCGGCCGGCCCAGCCTAGGTTTTTAAGAGACCAGTGGTGGCTATTGACAGAAATAGGGATATAAAGCTGTGGAGCAGAATTTAGGCACAATGTGTCGGAATGGTGCCTGAGACCAGAGACGGGAGCAGGGCTGTACAGGTGAGGATTCGCTCAGGCAGCTCCTAGAAGGGAAAGAGGGTGGGTGTTGACACGGATTTGGGAAGGTGGTGAGGATGATGGGTTGGAAGGAGCTCACCTAGAATTCTCTTTAAGATAGTAGTTTCGTGAGATTTGTGATGACTCACATTTAGCCACACCAGCTATGGAAGCCAGTGTCACCTAACATCGGTGTCCAAATTCCATAATCTCTAAAGTAACAGACTGAAATCAATTAACAGTAATAGTAGCACCAATACTAATAAGGGGAAAGCACAGCCCTCCTAAACCACACATAACATTCTTTTGACCATCTGGGGTTCAGTTTTAAAGGAATAATCTACTCGCCGTGTATGCTCCTGATTTGAAGGTGCCCCTGCAACCGTCCAGTTTTGCCTTAACAAAGACAGTTTGCTAAGGAAACAGGGCAAAACTCCAATTAGCCAGTGCTATCAGAGATTAATAACACTTTAGGCCTGCTGGAAGTGATTTCGCATTAGGGCCTCTTCCTACTGTGTCATGGCAACAATTTACAAATTTTAATAATAGGTGTCCTTTTTGAGAAATTGCCTTTCCTTGTGCTATGGGAGTTTTTATGATTAGAACTATACCTCTTTCCTTGCAGTTGTTTTTGAGGCATTTATGTTACCATTTTTGCTTATCAGTAATGGTTCAAAAATTTTGTAACACAGAGCAATTAATATCTGTCAGTAGAAATAAATTGCATTTTTCATCGTTTGTGACATGCTCTCAAATGCTGTTTGAAAGTGCCATAATTATGCATCATCATGCTATGTAATTTTGGTGCCTGGTGTAGTAGTGTTTTAGGGGTTTAATTTATATTTTCTGTGTGTGCGTGTTTTTTTTAAGTACTGAATTAATAGGATAGGTGTAAGGATTGGGATATAAGGTAGGAAATGGCATTTTGCAGGATAATTTGTATTATACCCATTTTTCTAACGCAGTCTGTTTTTTTTTAGAACTGTTCACGTATTTTGTATATATTTGTATATGCAAATTGTGCATATTATGATTGTACCACCAATAACTTTTTGCGTGATAGCCCTCGGAGGCACAACATGCTTTTAAAAATTGAATGCATAAAATATATATATGTTCAGGACATATTTTTTTATTGCCCTAAGGAAGAAGTATATTATGTTTGCAAAATTGTTACCTCTATAGGGTCCCTTTGGTCTTTGCCCTTTGAACACAATGGGGCCACCCTGGTGCTGTACCTTAATCAGCCATAATTACTGGCAGTAGGACAAGGGCCTGTGATTTAGGCTACCCTCTGTTTACCCTTGGTCCTATTTCCTTCTCCTTGGCTATGTAACCTGGATTTGACAATCTGATTTTGGCTTCTTTGCTTTGGATTACTGCTTGTACTCGCCTTTGGCTTAATGCATTCCAACTTGCCTGGAGGTCCTTTTGACTAGTTGGTGTCTTCCACAGTCACCCTTAGGGGAGAGATTATCAGATGAGGTCAAGAAGATGGGGGAGGAGGCTACCAGGAACTGGGGTAAAAACCAACAAGTCACAAAGGACTTAAGCCTACTAATTAACCCTCTCAAATTATATTTGTTCTTAAGGCACATCCCACTGTCATCGTGGCTAATGAATGAGCCAGCTGTTGTCTTCACTCATTGCTACCCAGCAGACATTCTTAAAGTGAGTGAAGGGGATCAGAATAGGCCACCCCAAAATATGCCACTTTGGCGTAAGAATTATTTTGAGTTGAAGACCGCTGAGGAACAGACATAGGAGGAACTCTGTCCTCCCCCTTTTTGCCTAAAAGCAGGGCATGCATTTATTTCCATTTGTAAAGTTGTCTCCCTTTCTCATACCAGGAAAAGGAGAACACCTCTTAATCATGGGAGAGGCTCTTTTCACTAGAGATGGCACTGACTTAAGACTATACAAATAAACTTTACTAAAATAAGCCTTTTTTAGTTTTCCCCGTGTATTTACCATCTCAAAATTTACCACCCCTAGAAGGCCCCAACTCCTTTCCTTTGTCTAGTCACTTCTCTATAATTTATCATCTTTTGTTAAAATGGTGTATAAGCCCATCCCCTTCCCTCCCTGCCCTAAATACTTTTTTTTTGGTTTTCATCTTTTTTCTGTGATGCCCCCATGTACATGTGAAATAAATCTTTTCTCCTGTTATTTTTCTGATCAATTTAATTCACATATCCCAGTCACTAAACCTTGGAGGGAGGGTAGAGGAAAAGTTATTTTTCCTCCCTACATAACATAGAGAGGGTGCCAAAAAAAAAATGTATACACATTTTAAGAAAGGAAAAAAACTGTATTAAAATTGTGATACTCAGTATATACCGATAACAAAGATGAATACACGTCATGTGTACATTATTTTATTTGGGACCCCCGGCATTTCATCCTGTTACACTATAGTCATGATACCATTCTGAAACAGAAAAGAAGAGCTTGAACACTTAAATTTACAATTCAAAGGACATTGAAACTTAAATGTAGTTAATAGAAAGGGAAATATGGTCAGGGAGGGACCAGACTCACTCACTCAACAAGTCAATGTGTAATATCTACTGTCTCCAAGCACCAAGCTAAGGGTACAATATTGCTGAGGAACGTGGTTCTCAAAACCATCAGCAGTCATTGCAATGAAGGCTCTTCTCACTATCCCTTAACAATTTTGTTTTTTAATTTAATACTTTTCATTGGGTTTATTTAGGTTTGGGTAAAATACACACAGGGGTTTAACGGAGATAGAAAACTAAAATATAGGCACTTTGCAATTATCACATCCTGAAATTATTCGTTCAGGAATGAATCCATTACTGTTTGTCATAACGGCACAGCTGTGGGCACAGTTGAGACTTCACTATTTGAAAATTTTAGAAGTGACTCTTTATTGAATTTCTCAATTGAAAAAAAAAAAGAAAGTATCTTAGTGAATAAAGAATCATTTTCCTACATGGAACTCGACATCAGATTCCTAAGTAGAATTTTAGCGATTTATACTAGTTAAAATAGGTTTCAGCAATTCAAATCCATCTCCAGGAAGCTGTGATTATAGAATATTTTTAATTATGGTGGCATGGAAAGCAATTAGCTCACATTAACTTTCTTTTAAATAGAATCCTAAAGCAGAGCCTTTCACTCTGCTAATTCTTTTGTTTAGGGAGTCACCAAGTATTCTTAAATGAGTCACTTCAGAATGAATGGCTTATTGTAGGATGGAGTTTTAATACATTGAATAAGAATAACAGAAACCAAAGTAGAAGGGACCTTTGAGATTATGGGCACCTCATTTTACATACTCCTATTTCATTTCTAAAAACAAATGCCTAAAATGATTAAATGCAAAAAAGAAACTAAAGCTTTTCACTGGGTGGTGCATTGGTAATTGGTAGTTAGTTTTAAAGGAGTAAGGGCATTAGGTTAATTGGCATAATGTGAAGACATGTCTTATATTTTTAAACATCTTAGTAGTTATTCCCTATTGAGCTCCCATTTTAATTTAACATTTATGCGGAAGCTCATATTTTGGAAATGTTAATAGTCATTTTTTATCTGTTGTGCCTTTTATATAAGGAGGGTTAGCATGTCTCTGTATGGATTAGTCATCAATATGTGGAGTATCTGCCAAACATTTCTGCCCTCCAGGGAATTACAAATTAAAATCCGCCTTTTAGTGTCTTACTATTCTGAAGGTCATACCAATGACTGTTGCTTTATCATACATCTCCTGCCAGTGAAACTGGATTTAGCAAATTGTGCCTAAAAAAAATAATAATAATCCCTTCCGTTGATTAAGGGTTTCCTATGTGCCAGGCACTAGACTATGTTCGTATTACATGTTGTATAATTTAATTTCATAACAATGCTGTGAGGCAGCTACTATCTCAGTTTTACAGATAAGGAATCTGAGACTTGGAGAGGTTCTGACTTTGTACCTTGTGTGTGAAGTTCTAGGTCTGGTAAGTAAAGGGGTCGGTATTTGCATTCAGAGCCCTTCTCCCCAGAGCTGTACCATGCCACCCAAATCTGGCAGTAACAAGGATGGCTTCATTTTCTGAGCAGCTACTTAGTGCTGGTGTTCTGCTAAGCCCTTAACAACGTATTTTCATTTAATACCCATGACAACTGAAGATATTTTATTTCCCATCTACCAATGCAGAAACTGAGCTGAAGAGAGGTTAAAGAACATATTAATATTATATTAATACAACTATTAAGGGACATAGCTGAGTTTCCGCATAGATCACTCTGGCTCCAAAGCCCATGGCTGTTCCTGTGGTCCAAACTGGCCGTCTTTAAACAGTTTCATTTTGTGTGTGATAATTATACATAAGGATTCCTTATTTGAATTGGAGAGAGCCCAGCTTATATTTGAGAGTGACTGAATAGAGTTGTATTTAGGAAGTTTGGAGCATTCTTCTTTCTCCCTTTCAACATCTGCATCCCTTCTTTGGCATACCTGTCTGTAATGTACCTCATCTTTAGATGACTGGGGCCCTTAAACCATCTCTTGTTTCTTCCCCTCCCCAATAAAATTACATGTTGAAAAGACTACAGTAAGCTCAGTTGCACCAAGTTACAAATAACCATTTCTTATTGTTTGGCTCCTCCTAGAATTAGGAGCATTCTCTGGGATAAATTAGTGGAATTCCAGGTACTAGGCAGTGGCTGAAGAAGGGTTTTCATGTACTTTTTGGGGGATTCTTCAAAACTTAACAGTAGCTGACTCCTTTTACGTATATTAAGACCAGCCTGAGCTTCAATAAGCTGTTTTGCGAGATGTATTAATCTCTTTTGGGCTTACCTTTTTTTTTGGGTATACATTTCTCATTTTATAATGAAAATTAGTGAGAAATGGACTCATTTCACAAAGTTCCTCTTTGCTTCATTATATATGCTCCATGAAGCAAAGCCAGAGGAAGCATGTATATGATATAGGAAGGACAAGAGTTAATTTAAAAACAAAAGCAAAACACGGACTCTGTCCCACTTGCCAAGTTAAGACGTATCATCATTGTATGAGACAGATCTTACAATCAGGCTCGTTAAGTGAATGCTTGTAGGATGGCATATCATTTAAATGGGTTAGGGAATTTATTTTCTTTAACATTTTATCTCTAAAAATCTAGCCATTCAGAATAATAAATTTGTAAAAGAAATATAAATAATCCTTAGGGAGTAAACATTATATCATTTCATGATTTATAATTATCTTATGGAAAAATATTCAACTTACTGTGTTAGAATTTGGCTAGATGGAATCTGATCTCATGATTTTTACTGTTTTGTCTGTATTGCATTCTGGTGATTTCTTTAGATCTGTCTTCTAGATCACTAATACTCTCTTCAGCTGGGATAATCTGTTTAATCTATTTGATGTTTAATCTGTCCATTAAGTTTTTGTTTATACTGTTATTTTGTTTCAGCATTGTTTCTATTCTCTTTTGTTTCTCTAATCATTTTAATGTACTTTTATGGTTTATTTATTTTTTATTGAAGTAATGTTGGTTTATAAAATTATATAAGTTTAAGGTGTACAACATCATAATTTGACATCTGTATATACTACATCATATTCACCACCAAAAGTCTAGTTTTTATCCATTATACATCATACATTTCAACAACAACAAAAAGAAAAAACAACCCGATTTAAAAAATGGGCAGAGGATTTGAATAAACATTTTTCCAAAGAGGACATTCAGATGGTGATCAGGCACATGAAAAGATGTTCAGCATCATTAAGGAAACGCAAGTCAAAACCACAATGAGTTATCACCTCACACTTGTTAGAATGGCTGTCATCAAAGAGACAAGATAGAAGTGTTGTCCTGAATGTGAAGAAGTCCTTGTGCACTGTTGATAGGAATGTAAATTAATGAACTTTTAAATAATATCTTTTAATATTGTTCTAGTATCTCCTGCCCTGGGGTGCTAATTCTCTTTGTGATGCCTACTGACTCTCAGGGTGGTTAGTTTCTACACTTTATTTGTTCTGATGGTGAGCTAATCTCCACAGGAGGTTTGTTGGTTTTTCTAAGACAGTCTTGAGTGCCTAGGATGGAGGAAGCATCCTCAGAATGTCTGTGTTTGTTTCTGAGGCCACGGGAGTTTTCCTGGTTAGGGAACAGTTTTATGGTTAATTTCTTGGCTGAAGGTTTCTTCACTATTTGCGTAGTATAAATTTAGATATTGTAGCCTTACGCACAGTACATGGTTGAAGTTTTGATTTCTCAAGGACCTCAGGGAGATGCCAGGCTTTCTTGCTGCTTTCTGGTCTAGCTCAGTTTTAAAGTCCACTTTGTACAGGCTGAGAACCCCTGGAATGGTGCAAGTTTTATGCTGTGGTCTCCATTCCAGCCCTCCATTCTAGCTCTCCATTTTGTTGACATTAAAATCCTAGCTCCCAGCCCCGAGAGCGTAAGTCTCTGTCCACTGTCCCTAGAAACACCAAGATACCCTTCTTTATTTACACTACCTGTAGACTGCCCTTTCTTTTGAGCTTGGCTATGAGTAAAACTTCTGAATTCACATTTTATGTGCAATTTATGTGTTTGTAGCAGGAGAGAACTTGTGTCACCTCAGTCCATCATGTACTCTAAGTTTCAGCTACATGAGTTTACACTGAGGGATTCTTTTGGGGTTTGGGACATGGAGCACTGGCAAGGATTGAGGGGACCTGGGGAGGAGGTCAAGGAACATTGGTCTGCAAGGTGAGGAATGGAGAAGAAAAGGGGGAGAAGGGCGCACAGGAGGCAGATGGGAAGGCAGGGGAGGCCAGCTCCGTACTCTGCATAAGGGTGAACTGCTTTCACCCTCCAGATACGGAATTTGTTGTTCTCATTGATCATGGTGACATTTACTCAGCCAGATCAAGGGAAGAAGAGAGTCTCAGGTGTAAGAGGCAGCCATGTGCTGAAAGGTCAGGGCAGTTTCTGCTCATCACATGTAATTTTACAGTGGGTAAGTTTTCTGTCCTTTTCCCACCACCCCTGATTTATTTTTCAACCAATCTCAGATAAGCCTTTTGATTAGGCTTCTTGGTTCCAAATCATTTTGTGATTACTTATATTTTCATTTGGACTGTTAGAAGCAAACCCCAAAGGTCATCATTTCTGAATTTTCCTTAAGAAATATTAGGAACAGTAGTAGATTTGGATTGTTAGCAGCAATATGATCTATTCTTTTTGAAGTTTTCTGGAATTTACTTTCTGGGTTGAAAATTTTCTGTTTATGGCAATTATTTACTTCTAAATCATACACTTTGGTTGTCTGTTTAGAGGTCTTTTGGATGATACTGTATAAATTGATTATAAGGTGAGTTCTCTAGCAGGTGACTGTATAATAACCTTTATTAATGTTTGTATTGGTGTAAGTTCTGAAATAAAAAACAGGCATTGAGACTGGAAGTAGATATTAACTCCAGTTAGGAAGCAAGTGGTAAGGACATATTGAGTTTTATCTCCAGACTCTTGTTTGTCTGTCTCTCCCCTCTCTCTCCCGACCACGCTTTACTGTGCAGCCTTTCCCTCCACTCCCATTCCTGCGATTCTTTGGGTTACCTCTGTTTCTTTGATCCTGCAGGCCAGAACCAAACTTATCTTAGAAGTCAGGGGTTCCTGCCCCATGGCATCTCCAGTGCATGGTACAGTTAGTCATGGATTAGTGACAACGAGGTTCAGCTTATGGCCATACACCATGGCTGGGCCTTCCTTCCAAACTCGCCCCTCAGCCCCATATAAGCGGCAGCCCCTGACAGCAAGAGGGGTTTTGTTATTCTCTTAACAACCATAACAGTAATACTGTAAAATCATAGTAATTATGATAATATCGTAGTCCACACTTGTAACATGCCAAGTTTTGTCACTTTGCCCATTTTAAAAACATTAACTCATTTAGTCCTAACAACCCCACAAGGAATGACTCTTAATAGCTTCATCTGACAAATGAAACTGAAGTGGCACAGGGTAGGTTCGGTAACTTGCCCAGAATCGTGGCTAGCTGGTGGAGGAGCCTGGATTAAATGTGGTGTTCCTGACTCTCTAGAGCAGCGGTTCTCAACCTGTGGGTCGCGACCCCTTTGGGGGTCGAACAACCCTTTCACAGAGGTCACCTAAGACCATCGGAAAACATATTTTCCCATGGTCTTAGGAACCGAGACACTGCTCCTCTATCCGTCTCCAGGAGGGTCCTCCCACATGCAGATACGCCCACATACGAGTACCTGTCATGATGACATCATCGTGCCAACCCCATCACATACACCCCGTACAAATACAGGTGTATGTGACAGGGTTGGCACCATAGTGTACTTATGCGGACCAGTCACACGTGTGTAGAGAGCAGCTACTGTGTAGAAAGCAGCTGCTGTGTTGAAAGCAGCAGTATTGGAGGTAAAACAACACTTCATGAATTATAAATATTTCACAATATATAATTACATATTGTTTTTGTGATTAATCACTATGCTTTAATTATGTTCAATTTGTAACAATGAAAATACACCCTGCATATCAGATATTTACATGACGATTCATAACAGTAGCAAAATTACAGTTATAGAGTAGCAGTGAAAATAATTTTATGGTTGGGGTCACCACAACATGAGGAACTGTATTAAGGGGTTGCGGCATTAGGAAGGTTGAGATCCACTGCTCTAGAGGGTGCAGCCTCATGCTAGGCCTGGCTTTGGTCCCATCACACGTGGGCTGAGACTCAGTTACCCTGCAGGTGGGGGGCTTCCTGCACTACTGCTGTTTCTCCTCTTTCTGGACGAGGAACTCACAGGCCCAGGGCTTCAGCCTTACTCTCCACTTTGAATTCTCCATGCTGTTTTTGATCACTGAGAGGTTAGGCTTGTTTTTGAGTCTAACTATATCTTTTTAATTTTTCTCTTCTATTTTCTCTCTCATTGCCATGTATTTGGACAGAGGAGATACTTCAGAGGCTAGACTCCTGGGCTGTCTTCATTGGAAGTGTCCAGTGCCTTTTCACTGAAATTCATTCATTCATTTGTTTATTCATTCATTCAGCATTTATGGACTTCCTGCCTCCATCAGGCAGTTTTCTGGGTGGATCAAGTGCAGTGTCTGTCCTCCGGGAGCTCAGGGTCTCCTGTGAGGAATTCAAGGTGGCTTTTGTGCTGTGGTCAGTGCTGTAACAGAGGCTTGACTCTGCCTGGGGGTGGGCAAGGACAGGGAAAGGTAAAGGAATACCCTGGAGCTGAGTTTAAAATATACCTTCTCCAGGCAGACAAACAGAGAGGAAAGATGTTCCCGGCAGAAACCAGCAGGTGCCCAGGCTCTGAGGCCTGGGACAACATAGTGAGCAGGGTGTTGGCCGGTAAAGTGTGTGGGATGAGGTGAGAAGATGGGAGGCTGGAAAACGCAGCCATGTGTGAAACTCTAAGGGAACTGGGGACCTGGCTAAGGAGTTGGATATTATTTTGCAGATGACATGGGTGCCATTAAATAATAACAAACTATTAATTTGCTATGTGGGTCATTTCTTTTTGTGTGAAAATTATATTTTCCATTTGTAAAGCCCATAAAATATGAAGTACACTCATATATCCTACTACCCTTTAGGAATAAGACATTAAAACAGAGAGAGACCAAAAGTAAGCAGTCAGAGGTTTGAAGAACTTGGGGGGAGGGTGGCCTATTTAAATAAGCTCTTTTGAGGTTACTCTCTGAGTACTTTGTAAGTCTTTAAAAACACTGCCAAATGGTATATAAATAGTGTCCCTACGGAACTTTTCATGAATATGGAAAAATAGTATTTTGGTTTTATTTGCTCTAGAGTTTTTTAGTTAAGGAATATTTTAGAAATTATTTTAAAATTCCAGAAGATATACGTATTTTACAGATACGGTTCACTGCTTACTTTTTTCTCCAAATCTTTTATTTAGACTTTTTCATTGAAACCTTCTTATAAAAATCACAAAGAAAGCTAGTGATTGTATGTTTTATTGTGACCCGTAGATGAGACCTGATCTTGAGACATAGTCAGGTTTTAGTGTATGGTGACATGAAATATATTTACATTAAATGTCCCCTTCTCCTGGAGATTAGCTAGGTCATATGACCACCTCAGTACTTAGAAGGGTAATACTTGTTACAAGAAGAAAAAAGGATTGTCTGTCAATCAGGCAGTCATCCCAATGTATGCCTATAACAGTTAAAGTGAATCGGATTTATAAAGTAAAATGAGAAAGACCTTGACCTAGCGGGTCCACCTACGATTCAAAATAAGATAATGGTGCTGGGGAAACCTGTGTTTTTGAAAGGGACTTGGGTTTAGCAGGAGGATGTATCCTGTCTGTCTTCCTTTTGGCCTGAAGGGGATGTCATTCATGGTATTCCTTTTCCAGGTTGGTATTGTAGCATGCACTGTAAGAATTTGTTCACAAATCTGCCACCTCTACTGGTCTGTGAACTACCTGAGGGCTTATTCAAGTTTGAAAATGTTTACGTTGTGACATGAATACTTGGTACTTGCTGAGTAAATGAATTTGAATTTGGGAAGTATAGCAGTCTGCCACAGAGCTGAGGCACCAAACAAGCATGTGGTTGGGTTGTGCGTGTCTTGTATTCTGGAGTTGCAAAACAGAGCTGTTAAAGCTAATCAACTTTTCTCTAGCAGATAGAATTGCCCACACACCTCCACGCAGCCCATGTTTTACGTTACAACTGTTTCTGTTACTCTGAATGGGTTCCGTCCCCTCCTGTGTTAGTCTATAGCCTCCTTCCTCATAGTCTGTACTCTGCCTCCCAGTGGAGCCATCATAAAGACTGCATGGAGAATATGACTCTTCCATTTGACAGCCCTTTAGATCTTTGGAGACATATGTCGATGTGCATTTGAGTCTTCTCCAGCTAAAGAGTCCCTGATTCTTTCAGCCATTCCTCAGTGAGAAGGCTTGCTGGTTACGTTCTACCTGCAAACTTGTGGGTGCTTCAGTGGCCACGTTAATATGAGATACCTGGGACCAAACACAAATATCCAAGATGTGGTTTGACTTGTGCAGAGTTTACTATGGGTGATTACAACCCAGGATTACAATCAGTGGTTTGGGAAGTAGAAACCTTTAGTTAAAGGAACTTTAACACAAAGCCCGCTTTGTATGATAAATAAAGGGAGATCTTTTCAGGTTGAAGGGAGTTTTCTGGACAGATGGGGAGGCCTACCTGCCCATGCTGTCCCTCCTCATAAACTGTGGTGGCCAGTGAAACGTTTTGGTGCAACTCTGAGGGTTTTGTGGCTCACCTCAACCTGAAAAATGTATTGTTAAAAAAAAAATGTATTACATATTTCTTTGAATGGAGTCCAAGTTTTCAGACTCAATAGAGGTTATGTTAAGTTTAAGTGGTACTACAATTTCATTTATTTTTACATGAACAGCTGTCAAGTCACATTTTGCCATCCTATAATGTAAGATTTTTAATGTTTTCCTGTTAAATTTAATTTTGTTGATCTATATTTCAGCCTGTCAGGATCATTTTGGGCCTTGATTTTGTTACTCATTTGTTATCTTTTTTAATCTTACCATAATTTAGATATTTGTCAGTATTCTAGCTATGTGGTATTTAGTTATGCTTATGTTTATTGACACAAATAGGACTCAATGAAAGAGACTTTTCTTCAAATTGACACCCAGACACTGATAAGATTTTTTTTGAGTTCAGAGACTTTATACCCAACATTCCTAAAACTAACCTAACCATCTTCTACCCCAAAACTTTCTATCTTCTTCAATGTCAGCACTACGCGTATCTCCCTATGTTTGAAATCTAGACAGGCTTGACTTCTTCCCCTTACCACATATTCCCAATTGTTCACCACCTGCTGATTCTACTTACTAAATGTTAGGAAGTTCCGTGATTTTCATCTCTCTGCCACAGCCGTTGTTGAGGTTCTTCTTTGCTCTCAAGAAGCAATGGTAACTTCCTAATGGGCATCCTTTCTTCCGGTCTTTTCCCCTTGAGTTCTGTTCTGCACTCATTTCCAGTGTCATCTGTCTGAACCAAAATTTGACCATGCGGTTCACATGATTAAAGCCCTCCAATGGCTCCCTGTCCTACAGGGCAAAGCTGAAGTCTTCACCACAGCTCTCAAGTTCATGATCGGACTCTGCATCATCATATTCTATCACTCCCTAAACTGGGCTTGATGCTTTCACAACTTGAAATGGCTTGTAATTTGCTCCATGCCCATAATGTCTCTTGGTTTTTACTGCCTTCTTTGTCTGAAATTCTCCCTAATCATGCTACCACCCAAACTTCTTTTTTGTCAAAACTTATTTGTCTTCAGATTCAGCTTAGGTGTGCTCCTCCCCTAAGATATTCCCCAGACCATCTCCCGGAGCCTGATTTCTGTTCCCATCCAAGTCTGGCTTATTAGTCTTTATCTCTATAGCTTTGTGCACAACTCTATCCACATTTTGTTTATCCTTCACTAGATAGTGAGCTAGTTAATGGTAGGTTCTATGGCTCACTTATTTTGGTATATTATAATTTACATTTAATCTGGTCCTTAGCAGTAAATATTTGGTGAGTAAAATGATGGATGAATGAACCTTCTTAAATGCACATAATTATCTTATTTTCCAACCCAATTTTACCATCACCTGCACAAAGATATGTGGACTAGTTAACCCATTAACTATTATGTTGAAATGTAAATATCCTGTCTGATGTTTTTTTCATCTATCAAACCTAGTTAAAAAAAAAAAGGAATTTGTTCATTGTAATGTACTAAGTGAACATATTTTGGACTTCTTTCCATTACTGTATCCTTTCCTAAATGCACCCAAACAATTCTGGAAGGACTGGATTTCTGATTGAAATTGATTCACTGGAAAACACTTTTTATATGGTTCTTTATTTCCAATAGCTTCAAACAATTAAATCTAAATTCATTGACTATGCCCTGTGATACTGTAAGATGTGTCTTCTCACTCTAAGCAGTAATCTCATTGCGGGAAGGAGACGTATGCTTGAAACAGGTAACATTAAATTCAGCAAGTGGCCAAGTATCAAAAACAACGCACAGATGATAAGTGTTCGGCATTTTTATGAAACGGTGATGATTTAAACAAGCGAAAAACAAACCACCAACATAGGAATGGGCAGAGGCATAATTTATAAAAAGTATAAATTACTTATGAAGGGCATGAGGCAAAAATGCAGGAAACAGAACCTCCCTTGATTTTATGTTGAGCTAATTGTGAGGCTAATAGGGTTATTCTAGAAATAGACATAACAGTACACCTGAACTTAAAAATTACATAATGTTTGGAATAGAGGTGGATGATTTCATAAGAACTTTTTCATGAAGTTTGATAGCACAGTAATCAGATAGGACACCTTGTCTACTGAGTTTGTGTCTACTCGTAAACACATTAAAAATAGAAAAGAAAAAAATGAAAAGAAGAATTCAACATAGGGAAAACCAGCAAGTGATTCCTGGGATAGGCGTGCTGTAAGATGCTTCAGATTGGTAAACCTTTTCAGGTTGCTTCTAGAAAGATACACAAGGAAAGTTTGCTAGGTTTTTTCATGTCTAGAAGGAAGTATAATTTGAAGCAAGTACACATTTTTCAAGAACTCCATTCATTCATTCACATTTACCAACTATTTATTAAGTACCAACTCTCCGGAAGGTACTGTGTTAAGCTACAGAGTTCCATGGTTGCTAAGTCAACATTATGAATTGATTTCCCATGTTCCAACCCCCCCCCAATAATATTTTGTCCATCAACCTGATATAGCCTACTGTAAATTAAAGAGCAGTGCCTGTGTGAGAAATATAGGTCTAGTCATGCCTTGGGCAAATTATTCAGCAATTCCGTTCTCAATTGGAAAATGAAAGGGTTGAACCATTTGCTTTCTAGAGTCCTTTGAGGCTCTAAAATATAATGATCTAATTAATTTTGATGGCCGCCTGGCTTACACTTTAGTATTTGTGAGTTTGTTTAGTGCCTGAACATGCTGATTGAGTTGACTTTGTGAACTTGCACAGATCAAAGTTCTGAAATACAGTGATGACAGTGTGCTCATTTAAGTGAGAAGACATCCTTCTGTTTGTAGGGGAGGTGTGAACTTTCATTCCTTAGGTGTTTGAAATCTTAATGCATTAATATTTATTCTGCTTTAAGAGAATAGTTAAAATATTTCTGTGCCTGGTTGAGATGGGGTACTTTGATTTTATGACATTTTATATAAATAAATTTTTAAATGCACTGCTTAACTACATAGATATTACTATTTCAGACATGGCATAGACATATATCATTTTATATCTGTTACAGTAGATAAAATTGCTGTATAAAGTCTAAATTGTTCCATCAACAGAATTGAATATTTTAGTAAATTTATGAATGTTTGTATATATATGAATATATGTATGTATATGTATGTGTATATATGTATACATATATACATATACATGTATATATATATGCGTATATATATATATATAAAATTACCAAAGTCACATAACAAATATTATCTCAAAGTCATTTTTGAAAGGGAGTATTTTAATGTTCTCAGTGAATAATTTTTCTCTGCCTGACAGCTACTGTTGTATCCTGGGAAATATTCAGAGGAGAAGATAAAATTATTTAGATTTTCAGCTTCTTGTCATGGGAGGTGAAGGCCCGTTATTATTATTAATGTAATGGGAATAATTCCATCACATTGCATCTCTGCACAGCATTCTGAGAACAACCCTTCATCACATAAATAATTACAGTTCTAGTTTTTTTCATGCCTTCTGCCATTACTTTCCTACCCCTCTCAACCACTTTCCATTTGTGTGAAGAAAGTAGCCCGCCCCTCAGATAAAGTTTTCCCCAAATACTGACAAAAAGTAGGTACTTGCTGGTAGTGGTAGGGTGGGGAGGAGGGTTGTTTCTTTGCCCCAACAAGACCCAGGTCTGTGCTAGCTGGAAAGGAGTGTGTGAGGAAACAGGTGTGCGTTCTTTTCAAAGTAAACTTTCTTGCATGTGGAAGTTACAGCATTTTTCCAGAGCAAGAATCAGCGTCTGGCCTGGTATGTTTTCTCTCCTCATAGGCCTGCTTCTATAACCGGGACTCCTGGCTTGGTCTCAGCAAAGACATCCTATATACAGTGGTACCAAGGGCTACACTGGGCCTGAGTCCTCTTGGTGGTATGGGGTGAGCAAGTCAGGCAAGATCCCTGCTCTTAGCGGGGGAGTATTCCCATGAAGGAGACAGACAACAAAGCAAGGAGGAGGTACAGGACAAGGCTGGGTCAGACGGCAGTGAAACTGCAAAAGCAGGGCGGGAGGGAGAACTATGACCTGAGCACTTACCTTCTCCTTGTTCCCATTCCTGCATTTGGAATTCTGTCTGAATGGAGGCAAGTCATGGGGCAGGTAGAGTGTATCTTCCACAAATCCTTCTTTTCTGTGTCAGTTTTGCCCCTCAGTGATGACTTGTAGTTTCTTGTAGGTGGCTGGAACAAGCCCCGTACTGTTACTGAGTGGAGCGTGGTGGGTGCACAATGTTTGATGGTTGTCATCGCCGGGGGTTTGCAGGGGAGGTTTCGGCGGTGAGATTCCCAGCTTTACGTAAAAAAGGCACGCGGAGCCGACATGAGGAAAACCAGCATCTTTAATCACCAATAGCAACCTTATATAATGGTTTGGGGGAGGAGAGCGCAGGGGACTGCGCATGCTCCCTCCTGCAAGTGCAAGTCATGCTTACAGAAGGGCTTAGGTAACTGGAGCCGACGCACCTGCGCAGCAGGCCCCGGGGTCAAGGCTCGTACCCCAGCCTGCACATATTTGGACATACCTGGGTCTGTGTTCCAGGCTTCCGTTCATGTATTAGAACGTACCCGGGCCCTGTCAGTCCACCCCCTGCAGGGTGGCAGTTTGGGACTTGACCATAAGAGCATGTCCCTGTACACAAAGGCCGCAACAGCACTACATGGAGCAATAGAGGACCACTTGGCTGACAGTGATACCTGCCAAGATAAGGCCTGCCCACCTCCACGAAGGGCCCAGGGAGTCTCACCAACGCGAAAGGGGGTCCTGCGGGGCTTAGATCGCCAAAACCTCATTGTCTATTTCCTGCAAGGCCTCCTGTACCTTTTGTTGGTGGTCCGGGATGTAACCACAGCATTCAATGTGCAAGAGGGTACATGTTCCCCTCCTGCTCAGTAGTTAATAGGCCTAGAGCCACCCTGTTCTGCAGTACCACCTTTCTCATTTGTGTTGTTTCATTAGGAAGCAGGGCTAAGGATGCTCGTGTGATGTTCAGAGCGTTTGCGACGTGTTGGGCAAGGGCTTCCACCAGTAGCCCTACGTCTATCACTCCATCCCCTGGCAATAAGATGGCTAAGGGGTAAAACCACCAGGCTACCTGTTTCTCCCAGTGCCAACAATAGTAGACTGGGTCCCAATTGGCTGGCCTTTGGGGTAACGTGTGCAGGAGGTGACCGTGAATAAAGGGGTGCCCTCAAGTCCAGCGGCCCATCCATCGGGCTGGCAGATATGTCCAGCCGTAGAAACCACAAACCCATCTGGCAGGGAATCAGTGGGGTTCGTCCCCACTATACGTCATCCATCCCACCAGTAGGTCGGGTTAGTTACAACAGTAATGTTGAGGCAGAGCTCCTCAGGTAACCAGCCCACTGTACAGTTTGGAACCGTGGGGTGTCGTTGTTCAACACACACAGGAGTGCGGTAAGACAATGTTACATGAATTCCCACCAACCACCCCCAGGCATTGTCCACAGCCTTGCCGAGGAGAGTGGGGTTGTTGTGGCGCTGCCTTTGCAAGAGGGCTTCAACAGTGTGGCGGCGAGTGTTCCCCTCCAGATTGCTCCAGTCCCCGTGCTGGAGGTCAGTCCAGTTGGTACCAGTGACAGGGGAGACTCACCAAGGCAGTCCATCAGTCTCTGCTGGCAGCTCTGTGCACACCCAGTAGTACGAGGTGTTATGCACCCGGGCACAGATGTGCACCCAGGATAGAATGCTGTTTCCTGTGACTAACCTGGGCGATATGACAGAGCAGATAAAGAGACCATCATGGGTAAGTCACGGCTTTCTGGCAAAATGCAGGCTACATGCTTCTCCTGTGATAGCACCGTAATCGATATGGGGGCAGCTCCTGGTCGGTGGTACCCCACCTGTGCTCCATGGGTCATCAGTAGGGGGCTGGGGGCTAGATCCATCGAGTACCGGGGTATGGGCCAAAGGGGTAGCACGGGGGTTCCTCATAAGAGGGACCCGCTTACCTTGGCTGGTAAAGTCACTTGCACCATGAAGGGCCAGCGCCCAAGCCAGGGTATGACCTCCAGGCCCTTCTCTAGACCCTGTTCCCAGGGCTCAAGCAGGGCGACCCAGGGTTCTTGGGTGACCTGAGCCTGCCAAGGCCAGGTCCATTCCTGTGTCCTACCGGTGCTACCGTGGATGGAGCAGGGAGGATTACCATCCCCTACTTTAGCCTGGGCTGTACCTCCGGGACCCTGGTCCCCGTGACCCATAGGAGTTGCGGGAGCCCCTCAGTTACCTTGTCCAAGGGGGCCTTACCAGTCTTCCATGGCTGCTCATTTAATAGGCAAACAGCTACTAGTACCTGGTTTTTCCAATGTTTCCACCTGCCACTACCCTTAACTTGTCCTTCAATAACCCATTAAAGCGTTCAACTGTACCGGCAGCCTGAGGTCAGTATGGGACGTGTAGTTGCCATTGGACATCATTGTCCTTCGCCCAGGTTTGAACCTGTGAACCTGTACTGTGGGTGCCTCGATCACTGACAATGAGCAAGGGCCAGCCATAGGCAGCCGACAGGTGATCCAGTGCTAGGAGCGTGTGTCGTTGGTCTGCCTGGCCACAGGGTAAGCGAAGCCCAGCCCAGTGGCAGTGTCCACTGCCGTTAGGGCGTAGCGGGCTCCCTGGTCTGCAGGGAGCGGCCTGATGTAGTCTACCTGCCAGTCTCGTAGGGTCCACACCCCCTGAGGTACGGACCCCATGGAGGTGGGCAGACGTCATCTGTGGGGCAGTGCTCTGCACACCAAGGACACTGATGGACAGCTTGTTGTGCCTCGGCTCTCGTTAGCTGTAAGCCCCAGCGGGTAGCCACCAGCCCCATGGTCCAGGCACCCACATGGCCAAGCTTCTTGTGGAGCCAAGCGGCCATGGGGGCGCCACAAGTGAGCGTACTCGCACTAGGGCATCTGCCATATCATTGCCGGGTGCATGTGCCTGTGCTTAGGCCCCTTCTCCACAGGTCCTCCCAGAGGTCCCTGCCCCATAGCGGGCAGTGGCCAATCAGACACTCTTGGGCTGCCCACCTGGGCAGCCACAGCATCAGGCCTCAATACACAGCCCAGCTGTCAGTACGAACATGTACCGGGCCAGGTTCCTTGGTCAAAACCATCCAGACCACCCATAACTGGGCACATTGGCTAGAGCGTCCGGTACCTGTGTCACACCAAAAGGTGTCAGTGAGGGGTTGTAGGGCTACAGCCGCCCATGTGGGGGGCTGCCCT
>NW_017731400.1:441494-444741 GCF_001890085.2 Hipposideros armiger
GGTATGCTTGAATCTTATCTATGACTACCTTGAGGATTACTTTTGTCTTACCTGACCAAATAACTCCCAAGAACTTGACAGACTAGCCAGGGCCCTGGACCTTGTCCTCGTTGATGGCCCACCCCCAACCCGTTAGAGTGTCTCAGAGACTGCAGGTGGCAATTTTCAAATCTGCAAGAAAATCAGAAGTTAACATTATGTCATCTATATAGTGAATCAAGCACACGGTCAGGGGCTTGGTCCATGTAGCTAAATCCTGTGCTACCAGCCCATGGCACAGCGTTGGGCTGTGTAGGTAGCCTTGTGGCAACACCTGGAAGGTCCATTGTCTACCCTCTCAGGTGAAAGTGAACTGGTCTTGGCTGGCAACGTCAAGGTCAATGGAGAAAAAGGAATTAGCCAAGTCTATCACATAGTGGAACTGTCCCAATTCCTGTGAGAGGTGGTCCATCAACTCTGTGATGTTTGGAACAGCGGCATGCAGTAGAAGGGTCACCTTATTCAGCTCCTAGTAGTCTACAGTCATTCTCTAGGAACCGTCTGGCTTCCATACTGGCCAGACTGGGGAGTTGAAGGGGCTGTGGGTGGACCGTATGACACCTGCCTCTTCCAACTTCAAGATAGTATGCCCAATCTCCTCATGCCCCCCCGGGCAAGCGATATTGTCTGACATTAACCACTCAGGTGGCCTGTGGCAGGTGGAGGGGTGTGTGCTTGGGGATGTCTTCTAACCACCGTTTTCACCACGCGCACCCACAAGCAGAATTCCCCCTCAGCCATGACAATCAGTCCCCTGAGCACATCCACCCCGAGGATGTACTCAACAATAGGAGACACATAGACCTCATAGACCCTGGTGGGGAGACGTCCGATGCCCAGGGTGATGGAGACTTTACATACCATGATGTGTCAGCTACCATACCCCTCAATAGTGGCTTTCAGGCCCTGAAAATGGTCCGGATTGCCGTAGATGAGGGTGCTGTCTGCCCCAGTGTCCACGAGGGCCAGCACCTGCAGCACGTTCCGGGGGGACCGATATATGGTGAGTTCAACGTGCAGCCTCAGGTCATCCAGCTTCACCATTAACCGGGTACCCCGGCTCATTCCCTAGTCTGGGAGGAAGTCAGTTAGGCCCAACTCCTGGGCCGTCATCCCCTTCTGTTCCTTCAGGGGTACTGCGGTGCACTTCTGCTCAGGCTGTAGCTTCCGCCAGAGGGTCAAGAGGACCTCGAGGGGCTGCCCGTCTAATTTCTCCTCGGTCAGCCGATTGGCCACCAGTTCAAATCACATTTGCTGGCGGTTCACCTTAACAGGGTCCCCCCCCTCCTCGCCCAGGCCCTTGGGCATGGCTTTCGTAGCCCATTTTGGGGGACAGGGCAATTTGTGCCCTTTCCAGCTACAGCCCGCACCTGCACAGTCCGACTTTGCTGGAGGACTTCCATGTCTCCCAGTCTAGCCAAAGCCCCTGTGACCTCATGGACAGGCCGGTCTGTATAAGGGGCCAATAAAGCAGCCATGGTCCCAAAGGTGCCTGGTGGACCGTTAGCAAGGATAAGGTCTTTCATGCGGGCTGTGAATATCTCATCAGGGCTGTTATACTGTAAGGCAAACATCATCTGCCGCATGCCTGCCCATCTCCCATATGACTTGCACCAAGTCCAAGTAGGTGGTCCACTTACTCACATGTTCCAGCAAGTCCCCTGCATTGTCCCAGATCATACGGGCAGGCAGCAGCCATGAGCCAGTTAGTTAGGGTCTGATTACTGGCTGGGGGTTGGTCTGAGGCACGTTTTTAAAACGCTGCCGCAGGGAGGGCACCGTGGTGACGCTGGCCAGCTGCACCATCTCAGTGGAGCTTAACTCCATATTGTCCGCCCCGTCATCCCACAAGCGGGTACCGACTCACCTAAACGCTGCTTGCACTGCTTGGAGAGCTCCCGTAGCTCCATGGCCGTGTATGTAGTGTAGGAGCTATGTCATACAGACTGCCGTGGTCTGGTGGCGCCACTCCCAGGAGCCAGCGGCTCCTCGACTTCCACCCTTTGTCGCACCACCAGTCAGGTGCACGCTGACCCTGGTGGGCTGCTAGCTTGGGAGGGCACCCCTGACTCGGGGGACCCTTGGAGCATGTCTTCAGCCACTGCCAGGCGTTGCTCCAAGTCATCTTCCTGGGGCTGTAACTGCCGCACCTGGCCCGCGTACTCCTGAACGTCGCAGCTAACATATCATAAGACTGCTATAAACACCCAGGACACTCAGCCGGCCGCCTCCTGATGCATCAATGGGTGGATGGGTTCCAGCGTCTCTAGGGCATTCTGGACGTCTTCCGGTAGGGGGCGCACACCGTCCCAGTCCTCCGGCGGGGTTCAGGCAAGTAAGTACACCACGATCGGATACCAGAGGGGTGTCGGAGGCCACATCCCTTCCACCTGGGGCGGTTCCTCCAACAGGACAGAGGGGGCACTCACCTCATCCTGCCTACTACGCCAAGTGTCGTTGCCAGGGATTTGTGGGGGAGGTTTTGGCGGTGAGGTGCCCAACGTAAAAAAGGCACGCGGAGCTGACATGAGGAGGAACCAGCGTCTTTAATCAGCAATACCAACCTTATATACTGGTTTGGGAGAGGAGAGCGCAGGAGAGTGCACATGCTCCCTCCCGCAAGTGCAAGTCATGCTTACATAAGGGCTTATGTAACCCAAGCCGATGCACCTGCGCAGTAGGCTCCAGGCTCGTACTCCGGCCTGCACATATTTGAACATACCTGGGTCTGTGTTCTGGGCTTCCGCTTCTGTCCCTGAACATGTCGGGGCCCTGTCAGTGATTAAAAAAATAGACTAGACAGAGTATTAAGATAAAGAATGAAGGTGGTTATAGAGGAGAATTTTTCTTAAAAGATCAGATCTAGTCTTTTTGCATTCTGATGAATTTTAGTGGTAGCTTTTGTAGTGCAAAATCTATAACCTCCTAATACTTAGTAACTTTTTCTGTGTTTGCTTTCTCTTCAGGAACTTTGCATCATCCATTCCTCTGCTTTGAACCTTCTCCCTTCACATATCCATTCCTCATGCTTTTCAAACCTTTATTTACATGTTATTTTTTCCATGAGGCCCACCCTTACTGCTCTATTTAAAATCACACCCTCTTACTAGCACTTTATTGCACATATATGATATATTCTTATTGTGTTCTCTCTCTCCCTTTCTCTCTCTCTCTCTCTCTCTCTCTCTCTCTCTCTCTCTCTCTCTCT
>NW_017731400.1:446801-448442 GCF_001890085.2 Hipposideros armiger
AAAGAAGCCAGAACTTATTTTCACCTAATTATTTAAGAGCTAAGCCCCTTTTTGTTCATCGGGTTTAGTTATTTAAAATCATGATAATTCACATATAATCTGCTGCTATGTGTGTTTAGTAGAAATTGTGAAAGAAGATTATTGAAGCTTGCCGAAGTTCCACCTGTGAATTAATACCAGGGTGTTTTTGCACGAACCACAGAAGAGAAGGAAGGAGGAGAGGAGAAAAAAAAGGGAAAATAGCATTCTTTCTTGCCTTGCAAGGCTTTTTAAAGATGGGATCTGCAGATGGGAGAATCACCACCTTCAGCAATTTTTGAAGGGGCGAGAAAGTCCAGATCTTTTATCTCTTCCTTCCCACCCTGATCGTCAGATTAATGAGACTTTCCAAGGGGAAAGCCACTGGACATCTCTGACATGCCCCCTTCTGTTTGCCAGATTAATCAGGGGGCAGTCGGCTGTGAACATCAGTCAGGCGGGGTCAGCTGACAAATGGGCAGGCAGGGTATTTGCAGCATGTGCAGACAGCAAACCCAGCAGGCAGAGTCTGCTGTCATTCTGTCTTCCTGCCCAGCCAGTTATCAGGGCAGGAGCTGGGATGAAAAGAGTTGCCAGAATAATCTGGGGCTGTTGTGGTTGGTTATTAGTACAGAGCAGCGAACTCCTCGCAGACAGGACCTGTCGGTGCAGCTATGGGCTGGTGCCCATGTCTGCTTGACTCTCAAGGCTTTCCACAATAGCGCGTTCAAAGGGTCCCACTTCATCTCACCATGAATCCAGGGAGACTGGTCTCTTTAGTGAGGTTCCTTGATGATCTCGGATTCTTCATTGCTCTGTTCTTATTTTTAATTGTTGCCCGGAATGTCCTGTTCCTCCATTTCTCTTTTCCATGTCTATGGACTCAAAGTCCCGCAGAACTACAGCCACACCTGGGAAACTTCATAATCCGCACCCACTTTAATCTTAGCCTTTCACATTTACTCACTGAGTCACAAAATGGGCATCTTATATAGAAGTTTGTTTTCAAAAAGGCGTTCGTGCTACCTATTTGCTTAATTAAATCAGTACATCTCATTGGTGGTTTGTCATTACCCTGTCATCGTCTCCATTGCTGTCCCCTGGATTTTTGTGATATTCCTGATTGCTGCTTTCCCTCTACTTTTCTGTTCCTTCTCAGTCTGACAAGAGAAACCCCCTTCTTTATCTCAGAGTTACATTGTAGGCACTCCCTTCTGTATCTCTGGCCTCCATTCTCCCTGGAACCCCAGTCCTGCATGCATAACGCACACACCTCATCTGATGCCACAGGATTTTAAAACTGAAAAGATTCTAAATCAAACCTGTTCTTTGTGGCTTCCCTCTGGTGATATCTCCCTGGTATGTTCTACTCAGATGCCTAAGTGAGGAACCTCAGAATCATCTTTCAGCTGTAGTTCTTCCTTGCTACATCCCACAGGAGGCTGTTTAGTCTGTTTCCAGTGTATCACTAGGGTTGTTTCTACCTTTAGACCCAACTGCTATTGCCCTGGGTCATAGCCTCTCTGCCCGTGAGTGATCCTACTTTTAGGGCTTCTCAGCTTCCTATCTTGTTCCCCATAACTCTATTCTTGACAGTTACAAATTATCATCTGAAATGCAAAT
>NW_017731400.1:449252-451448 GCF_001890085.2 Hipposideros armiger
TAAGAACATGTAGTACATTTAAATTGGACTGTGTGAATATTCTTAGAATGGCATCCATAATGAACTCAATTCACTTAGACACAATTTCAATGATATTAGGAGCTTTCTCCTTACTTAAAAGCTTTTCCAAAAGTTTTCTGATATAGGTTTGCCAGATCCCATTTAAACCCAGCTGTGGAATTCATTAATGTGTGCTAAATTCATTTGGCCACTGACTTTTTGAAAGGAAATATAATGATTTTTTTATACACACATACTCATATGAAAATATGCACTTTAAGCAGCCTCTTTTTTTCATAGAAGTTCAGCTTTTGCTTCTCAAAAAGGAAGTATATGCGAATAAGCAAATATGATTGGAAATAAAAATAGCTTTGATTATGATGAAACTTCATGACTTCACTGTTTAAATAGTTAACTCAGTGTTTTGATTGTTTTTATTTTGTATTCTAGTTTATTCTACTACCTTATGGATATATTATTATTATATATGTAGTTCAAGTCATTATTCTTTTGTTATTTTTAACTCTTCTTTCAATGAAAAAGGATATACATAAGCTTTAGGAACATCTAAGGAAGACAGATGGCTTTTCAGAATTTCTTCCCTCTGAAATGAAATCTCTTGGTTTTCACTTTTAAGCTAAGAATAAAATTGTTATGGATGGTCTCATACTGTGTATTAGTGCATGTTACAATCATATCCCACATTAACATTTTTATTTCTGCTGGGATTTCTGATATAATCAGGTATTAAACCTGTGGTTATTTTGTCAATTATGCCTTTTATGGAAGGATTCCAACAGTTAAACCCTGAGTGAGGAAAAAATATACTTTTACTTCATCTGGAAGAATAATTATCCTAAAAGATGCTTAGAAGATTCAATATTAGGGTAAAAATTTTAAAGAAAAACTCACAGATAGAGCTCTCAACTTTCCATTCATTAAGCAAGAAACAGACAAACTTTTTTCTTTCTCCAGCTCCCCCCAAGACATATACCAGATTCAAACTCATACCTTATGTTCGGTGTCTGAGCTGCCAAAAAAAAAAAAAATGTAATTGGAAGCTCTCTGTTCTTATTCCTGCAAAGTTTAATTTTTTACATTGTCCTACAATTTTGATTTATTTTAAAGAGGATTTTCTCTCTTTTTCTCATTTGTTTTCCCAAAATGATCTCAAAACTACTTACCCTCCTCCACATGCCCCTTCACCTCCCCACTCAGTCCTGCTATTTCCGTTTTTAACTTTTGAATTTCCTTCTTCTCATCCATAACTTAGAAGGCAGCCTGAAAATTCAAAAGTAAAATAGATCTGCCCTGTAACTCTTAAAACCTTCATTCAGGTTTGGTCTAATTGGCATAAATTACAGTTGATTGCCTTAATAGTGGTGACACACCCTCCAGGGTTCTTTTAAGGTGGGTGCCATTTACAAGGCATTGTAGTGGGAGAAGCTTGGCCTTGGTCCTGGCTCTGTGCAACCTTAGGCCAGTTATTTAAACCTCAGGTTCTTTATCCATAAGATAAGATAAAAATACCTACTTCATAGGGTATTGTGAGGTGTGTGCTTAGCATAGTGCTCAGCACATATAATAGGCATTCAGAAACACTAGGCCCCTTCTCCCTCTCATGGGCCCACATCGAGTACTCTGTGTAGCCCAACCATGTCGATGTCATGGGCTTTGGGAGAAGTGAGTATGAAACAATGACATGTTCCCTCTTGTGTCGCTATCTAAATTATCTGTAATGTGGCACTGCTAGGGTGCAGACAGTAAGTATAAAAATTTCGGAGACGTGAAAGACTTCTGGGGAGGTGGCCCTTGAGTTGCATCTTGACGGGAAGAATGGACAGGCACGTGGCTGTGAGGAGATTGCTTGCGTAAAGACGCAGAGTTGAGGAGGATTGATGCCACTTGAAGGGAGATGAGAGGGACGTACAGGGAAGTGACAGCCGTCATGGTTCCTCTGGGGTTGAGATGTCTAGTTGTAGAGACATGGCCACGTTGTTGAAAAGTCGAAGTTAGGTCAAATTACGACAGCCCAGAGTATAGAACGTAACAAGCAGTAGGAATTCAGGTAACTCTGTTGCCCTCGTGAGTGGATTATCTTTCAGGGTGACAAGGAGAACAGGTTCTTATGCCTTTTTTTTCCTCCAGTGTAGTGACGTGGTTTTTAAACTTTCTGTGACCCATAGTATGAAAAAA
>NW_017731400.1:451827-453142 GCF_001890085.2 Hipposideros armiger
GTATTAGATTGTTAATATTCTGAAGGAAGTACTCCCGCAGACTAAACCAGGTTTTCTATTTGACTAGCTGATTTACTTTAAAAATTGAAACCCTTTTGTACTTTTTTTTTCCCCCTGAAAGATTTAATGAGCATGTGGTAGGTAGAATAATGGCCCCCAGTGAATACTCTCATCTGTTATCAGGCAAGGGGGAATGCGGTTGTTAATCAGCTGGTCTGAAAATAAGGAGATGGTTCTGCATTACCTTGGTGGGTCCAATGTAATCATAAGGGTCCTTTATATGTGAGAGAGGGAGGCAGAAGAGTCAGGAACAGAGAAATGGCACTGTAAGAAAGGCCCGATGACGGGCTATTGCTGGCTTCGGAATGGAAGGGCTCCGTAAACCGCAGGATGCCGATGGCTTCCAGAACCTGGAAAAGGCAAGACGTTGGATTCTCCTCTAGCACCTGCAGAAAGGAACACAGCCCTGCCTACACCTCGATTTCAGCCCAGTGAGATGCATCGAGACTCTGATCTCAGACCTGTCAGATAAAAAACGTGTGTTGTCCTGAGTCACCAAGTTGGTGGTAATTTGTCACAGCAGCAACTGAAAACCAATACAGAAAGAGCAAAGGAAAATCTGTCCACGTGTTTTTACTACATGTCCACTTTGCAATGCTATGGTTTCCAGTATTCTACCAGGGGAAATTAAAAGCCAGGCAACAGAACCACAAAGCACTTTAGAAGCCTGTGACTGCCAAATCTGGCAGTGGCCACTGTGGAGCTGTTAGGGGAACAGACCGCCCTTGAGAAATTGGGAGCCATGACCTCATCCCCCCTCTGTTGCAGTGTCTGCCTCCTCCGAGCCACATCCTCATTTTGGGACAGTGACCAGAAACTGAAAGAGTGAGACCCACATGGGGGAGGCCTCCAGCCTTCCACTAGGGCCTGTGTCAGGGAAAGAGGCATATGTGGGAAATGTTAGGAATTAGTGCACAGTGCTGCTCTTAGAATTCTTCATTAGCAGATGTTTAAAAGTCAGCGCTCTAAAATTACTCACAGAAGCTTATAAATATGAATTTTCCTGTAATTCACATTTTACAAGAACTCCTATCAGCTATATCACAGCTTGAAAAATACCAAAAATGCATTAGAAAAATCTTTCCGTTTAAAACTAGATTGATCCCACATTTACATGGCAAAAGAAGGCCATTACGCTGCAGGCAGTAAAAGCTTCATTTCAGAGAGCTTGAGCAAAAACTCAAAATAATTCACTTCTACCCAGGCCATTTGACAACTGTTAGACTTTTTCTTACAAAATAAAATGAAATCCCAC
>NW_017731400.1:457738-471093 GCF_001890085.2 Hipposideros armiger
TTTACCATTTATATTTATACTGCACAATGCCAGTTTTAAAAGCAAAATATAAGAGCATTTTAACTCATGTGGAATCACCAAAATTATACAATTTGTGTTTCCTAGCTCATATCTGCATACACATTTTGGTTTTTTTTGGAAGAGTGAACATACTGTCTAAAATTAACTCTACTGTTTATTTCACTCCTTGATATGCATGCCTTCTAGCAACATCTGCTACCTTAGCTACTGACGAGTAAGGAAGAACGGAGAAGAAGTGGAACGCTGAGTGGCCTTATGTTTCCCTTTCCTTCCATGTCATCATTGACATAAGCAATTGACTACTCTAGGGAAGTAACATGAGTAAGAAAGTAGGACAGGATTGTCCTGGGTGTCTCTTACGTCTTACAATGCCATTGCCCCCGTTCTTCTTGGAAGCAAGTTCTGATTTTCATAGAAAGTGTGGCCTCGAAAGGACAGCCAGCAACCCCACTATCACTTACTCAGATGCAGACATAACATGTTTATCTTGTACTCACTTTGAGTTTCCACAAACTCCCGTGCATTGAGGGTCTACCTGAATTCTGTACTAATGGGGAATGGCAAACAGTAGATATGAATGGGGCAAGGAACCATGCCTGTGATTATTGTGTATATATCCTCTCCTCGCAAACATGCTCCATCGTCTCAATGGACTTTGCTTACAAAACACAAGTTCAAAGATTACAATTATTAAGAATTTCAAGAGGATGACAGCTGAGCATTAAGTCAAGTGGGGGGCCCTTCATAGAGTGGCCCTGTGTAACTACCCAGATTGCAAGCCCAGGAAGCTGACCCTGTCACCACAATCTATTTTAGTCTGTCTCATTTAAAAAGCACTGGTTGCCATCCTTGCATCCCCGGGATAAATCCCACTTGATCATGGTGTGTAATCTTTTTAACATATTATTGAATTTGGTTTGCTAGTATTTTGTTGAGAATTTTTGCATGCATGTTCATCAGGGATATTGGCCTATAATTTTCTCTTTTTGTAGTATCTTTGTCTGGTTTTGGTATGAGGATAATGCTATCCTTATAAAATGAGTTTGGAAGCATTTCTTCCTCTTCAATTTTTTTGAATAGCTTGAGAAGGCTAGGATAATTCTTCTTTAAATGTTTGGTTGAATTCATCTGTGAAGCCATCTGGTCCTGCACTTCTGTTTTTTGGGAGTTTTTTTTTTTATTACTGCTTCAATTTCATTGGTAGTAATAGGTCTGTTCAGGTTCTCTGTTTCTTCCTGGTTCAGGCTTGGAAGGTTGTATGTTTCTAGAAGTTTATCCATTTTTTCCTAGGTTGTCTAGTTTGTTGGCATATAATTGTTTATAGTATTCTTTAATGATCCTTTGTATTTCTGTGGTGTTGGTTGTAACCTCTCCTCTTTCATTTCTGATTTTATTTGGTCTCTCTCTTTTTTCTTGATTAATCTGGCTAAAGTCTTGTCAATTTTGTTTATCCTTCCAAAGAGCCAGCTGTTAGTTTCATTGACTTTTTCTACTGTTTTTTAGTCTGTGTTTTATTTATCTGCTCTGATCTTTATTATTTCCTTCCTTCTACTTACTTTAAGTTTTGTTTGTTCTTCTTTTTCTAGTTCCTTTAGGTCTAAAGTTAAGTTGTGGAGAAAAAGGAACCCTCATACACTGTTGGTGGGAATGTCAATTGGTGAAGCCACTATGGAAAACAGTGTGGAGATTCCTGAAAAAACTAAAAATAGAACTACCATACGACCCAGCAGTTCCACTGCTGAGTATTTATTCAAAGAAATGTAAAATATGAATTCAAAAAGATATATGCACCCCTATGTTCATTGCAGCATTATTTATAATAGCCAAAATATGGAAGCAACCTAGGTGTCCATCAACAGATGAATGGATAAAGATATGGTATATATACGTAATACAATATTACCTAGCAATAAAAATGAATGAAATCTTGCCATTTGTGACAACATAGATGGACCCTAGAGGGTATTATGCTAAGTGAAATAAGTCAGACAGAGAAAGACAAATATTATATGATTTCATTTATATGTGAATCTAAAAAATCAAAGCAAACAAACAAAACACAACAAAAACAGACTCATAGAAACAAAGATCAAGTTGATGGCTGCCAAAGGGGAGTAGGGGGTTTAGGAGATGGTGAAAAGGTGGAGGGGAATATAGTTAATAATATTGTGGTAACTGCACAGCGACAGGTGGTTACTAGACTTAGTGTGATGATTACACAGTAAAGTATATAAATCTGGAATCACTATACTGTACACTTGAAACTAATATAATATTGTATACTAACTGTAGTTAAATAAAAAAACTAAAAAACAGTAGTTGCAACCCATTAAATTGATGTCACAATCCACTAATGAGTCATGCCTGGCAGATTAGAAAACCTGCCATTAAAAGTGTGGTAAAGCCATTAAAAATCTGAGCTCAAGTGTCCAATTGTTGTATCTGAATCCTGCTTCCACCACTTACTGTCTATGAACTTTGGAGAACCTCCATTTTTCATATATAAAATGCAGGTAATAATAGTAATTACTTCATAAGGTTGTTATGGGCATTAAATGAGATAATACATGTGATATGCTTAGATCAATGATTGTCATATAATAAGTATCCATCCAGTAAGTATTAGTTAATCATCATCATTATTAATAGTGTTACTATTATTATTAATTTACATCTTGCTCTAGGTAAATGCTGAAGAAAAAATGTTTCTTGACTGAATAGTAAGCATTTCCACTTATTCTAAAATAGATATTTTCTTAGGTTTACCAATATTTGTTTTACCTTGACTAGAAGTATGTGAATTACTATAATAACCAAATGAAAGTTAATTCATACCACATTTAATGTCATGGAAATACATAAAATTTTATTAGTTTAATGAAAAATCCAATAAAGGTTACTTTATTTTTGTTCCCATTCCCCAGATTAAAACAAGTGGGTTATTGGTATTTCTTAATTATCAGTTAAGAAAGAAGCAAGGGTATCTGAAAGATACCATTTCTTGAGCTTAAGGAGTCAGAATTATTCCTTTTGGATTGAAATTATTAGATAATAAACTTCAATTATAGATTAAAATGCTAGAGGAGAATGTTTTTATCTTTGTAAAAATACAGCATCCATAGATTTTTGTTATAGGTACAGATTAAATTCCTAAATCATAACACTAAATGAAAAGAGTGCAGATCTGATGGAATCTCAGACAATGCCGTTGTTGGAGCAACATTAAATCAAAGTGAGCAAAATACTGGCTGATTTGTCTTCATCTGTTTTGAATTTTCTTCCTTGATAGTTTTACAATAAATAGTACTTTTTATAGCAAATTTGCATATTTTCCATCATTAATTGAGGCTATTGAGATTTCTTCCCATTGATGGTTTGACATTTTATGTTTACTTCTTTCTCTCAAATTTGGTACTAAATTGATATGTAGTCACTTTATACCTATATCAATTACTGATATAGGGACACATTTGTGATTAGATAATCATCTTAAAATGGAGTTCAATAGAATTACTTAGATGGATTTATCTCAGGCTCTTTTAAATAAAATTTGTAACTTGGTATATAGATATTACAGATAAAACTATCCTAGGAAAATATTTGTTTTTATCTACCATTATCGACAGTAGTTTCTTGAATTGTAGGCTTTATGCATTGTCAAATAAGATAGGCTAAATGAGTATATTGGAACTTCCATTTTATGTTAAGATGGAAGAAGATTAGCCACCAATAAAAGCTAAGTTATGTCTTTAGCAAGACATCAATTCTGATAAAAATTTATTATCCCCTCCAGAAATTTTCACTATGGAGCCTACATAAATACCTGAAATGCTAAGTATTCAAGATCTCTCACTTTGAGTTTCTAAAGCAAATAGGAGCATAGTAATCTGTAAAATGCTGAAACAGTTAAAGTGAAAACACCCTCCCTCAGATTTAATGAACAATTCAGGCGTATTTCCAGTGCCAATTAGATTAGATGGAAAATAATTCAATCCCTTCATTCAGGATGACTGATTGGGACTGATTTGCACATTTGCACTGCATGTCACTTTACCCTGAGTGAGGACCAAGATTCACAGAATCACTAGCGCCTGTCTCACAATTAGATTAGCTTTGAAAGTGGTGATACTCGATTTATACTTACAGTAAAATTGGTACTGCTAAGCCTACTCTTTTATAGCATGTTATTACTAATAGTTAGAAGTTAATGTTGGAACTTTCAATTATCAAAACTGTAATTTAGTAATAATTAGCATTAGCAACCAAGTTTTAAAAATGCACCTTCAGTTCATTTTTATTTTCATATTTGATTTGAGCTAGTATTTAATCCCTTAAGTATATGCTATGTGTATAATTTGAAAACAAATGTTTAGAGGATTATTTCAGTCTTCCATCTCAAGTTTATCAACTGCAGATAGATGTTGAAAATTTCTAGTTCCTCTTTAGCCTCTTTTTTTTTTTTTTTAGATTCCTTGCATGAATTCTTAGTAGTCTTCTGAAGCTAAGGAGTTTTTATTTTTTTGTCTGAAATGAATGTTAATGACCATACCGCATAGAATGGTTTAACTCAGTTGGGTGAGTTTAAGGAGCCTTGTTTCCTGGGGTGGGTGCTGCCCTGTACGTTTCTCTCTTTGTTGCCCTAACCTCCCCGCAGCCCCTTACTCCTTGCAGCCAGATTACCATGTTGTAATTCATTTATGTATTTTAGGTAAAGTTTAAACTTCATTAAATGTCTGTATAGCAAGGGTGATTGGTATTTTTATGAAATACAATTCTAGTTACACTGATATTATCAAGATGAATACGATCTGTTTTGGTTTAACTTGACCGTGAGTGAATGGGAATAGTTTGAGTTTGCAAGAATGCCAGGACATATTGTGTAAGGTCCCTAGCTTGTGCATTAGGAACATAGGTTTAGCAACATCTTTAGGGTGCTGTCATCACATCTGTGACCAGATTATTGGAAGGTAGGAGTCAGAGAGATGGGATTTAACCTGCTTTTGTCCCTTATGGTGTCCATGGCCTCAGGTCTCTGAGTTAAGTTTTACAGAGCTAGGGTTTGTCTTCTCCACTTCACAGCCAGTCATCTTGAAAGATTGGTCTATACCAGGGGCTGGCAAACTTTTGAGACAGAGGAGCCACCAGGGGTTGGCCAACTGCAGCTCACGAGCCACATGCGGCTCTTTGGGTACGTACATGTGGCTCCGAAGTAAAATTGAAAATGAAAATAAAACTATCAGTTTCATTTATAATATTACTTTAAATTTTCCTTATTTGTAAAAATATATTTATGGCTCTCGAATAATTTTTTAATTGTTGTGAGGGACAGGATTGGCTCTTCCAGGGGTCAGCAAATTTTTGAGACGGAGCGTACCCAAAGCACTGCATGTGGCTCGTGAGCCATAGTTTGCCGACCCCTGGTCTATACTGCCTTCTTCACTTCCTCATCGCTTTGATACCACACCCCAATATAATCATGCTCTACTAAAGTTACCCTCACCTAGTTAACCAGATCACTGGGATGACAAAGCTGGAGGACACTTTTTAATATTGATTACCCTTCCATTGTTGACTTTCATTTTTCCCTTGACAGCTCGCTCTCTTATTTTTTCTTGTAGCTTTTGTTATTTCTTTTCAATCTTTGTTTCTCTTCTGTCCATCCTTTATATATTTCCTAGAATTCTGTCCCCAACCATCATCTGTTCTCATTCAGACCCATGATTTTACCAACTGTATTCTGATGGCTCCCAAATCTATACCCTTATTCTAGAACTTTATCCTACTTAACAGACATATTTTCAACCACTTACTTGACATTTCTATCAAGGTGCTTAACAGTTGACTCAAACCATTGTATCAAAATTAGGACGCATCATTTTCCTTCTTACCCCCCGCCATTCTCTTCTTTCCCTTGTTTTAGCGAATAACACTACTAACTACTTAGACACCCAAACTATAAACCCTGGAGTTTTCCCTTGACTGTTTTATCTCAGTTACCTCCCACATCCAGGAAGTCGTGTACTCCTCTCACGTGGCCCCTCCTGTCCCTGCCACCACCACTGCCTTCCTTCAGGATTTGCCATGTCTACTAGAGTGTCGAAATCCTGGAGAGCAATGCCTGTCCCACTACTGATTCCTGCACTTCAGAACCTTGTGACTCATCTTTCCACGCTTTCTTTCCCATTCCATTTCTTTGAATTCTCCAGGCTACCAGCCTTTTGGCACTTCATTCCAGCCTTTTCTTTTTATAAGCTCAGCTCGTCTTCTCACCCTGACCTGGTATTTCTACCTCAGCAGTGTCTCCCTAGAGGGCCTTGAGCGATACCTTTCATGTTTCCCCTCCACACACCCTGCCATCAATCCTTACTCCCATCTGTTCAGGAGTCCCTAATTCCAGGATCCACCCCCAGCCCTGTGTGCCCTGCTCCCAGCTTCAAGTCCTTCACTTACTCTTCATCAAGTTCAACTATCAGACAAGTTGAACTATCAGACAAGGTTTTCTGAATCATTCCCCTCTTCATCTGCCACTCTCCAGCCTGCAACCTTGCTTCAGCCATGCCCATCTGCCTATAGTTGCTGGAACATACCACGCATTCCAGTGCCTCCAAGTCTCTGCATTCACTGTTCTTTCTGTCTAGACCTCCCTTCTTCCTCTCCTCTCCAATGACTAATTATGTTTGTCTTTCAATTTGCAGCTTCTGTCTCTCAGAAGCCTTCTTTGACTGCCACCTGCCCACTGTTACCCTTTCCTACTTCTATGCACCCTTCGCAGCCTGTGTAGCATTTGTTATGGTTATCGTTTTGTGCTGTTGATTTCTCCATTTATATGCCCCAGTAGACAATAAGGATCTTGAGGCCAGTGGCTTGTCCATCTTTCTCTGGCTCGTACCCAGCACAAGCCTGAGCATGAGGAAGCACAGTAAATTTTGGCATAATAAATGCATGAATGAAAAAAAGTGGAGAAATTTAAGAGTACTGTATAATTCTGTTCTATTCAAGTACTACATTTGTTACCATGATCCATTTTCTAGAGTAGAGAAGTATTTGAAGTATGCCTAGCTCTTTTATAGAATGGAGTACACAAGTGTATTTGGAGGTAGCTGGATCAGCCAGAATTAAGACCAGGAATCATGAATCTTAGGCCACTTATTAAGTAGCCCTACATCACTGGGGTGCAAAGAGGAGCCATTGAATTATTCTGATGAACTCAAAATAATTTGCAGTATAATTCTTATAAGGTTACAAAATGAAAAATGAAAAAGGGAAGCTCTGTATACTTACTGGTTTAGGTAAATCTACTCAGAGGCAATTTATTATTCTCAGTCCCACATATCTGGTATAAACTTTGGAAATTATACCAAAATTATATGGGTTGCAGAATAGTTAAGAGTCATGAATTCTATATATTATAAATACTTATATGTGCTTCACTCTTTGTATATTTCTGATTTCTGAATATTTCTGATTTTGATGAAAATCTAAACTATCTGTATCCAAAAAGATTAAAATAGGAATGTAGGGATAAGAGCAAAATTACCTGTAATCTGGGGAAATCGATGATAATAATCCTACATTTGCTTTCTGTCTACACTTGGAAAATTCTGTTACACCCATTTAAAATCAAGGTAAAATAACCACAGTGGTTAACATAAAGTCTATGTAAAGAATTAGTAGTCAAATTTAAATATCAGTTGCATAACAAAGATATTTAATACCCTGGAATGGGAGTCAAGGAATAGAAAGAAGCTAAATACTTCAAACTGCAGTCAAAAAAAATTCAGCCTATATAAGTATATGGATAAAGTTATTTTCCTGTAATATTCTAAATTGCCAAAGAAAAACATCACTTGTGATATTCTTGCCTCTGTGCAGAATTCCCATTTATGTTTATGGGCCATAATAAAACATGGAGAAGATTAGTGATTAAAAAACATTTGGGTTTTATTGATGTACTAAGTTAGACGCGCTCAGAACATTAGCTGTTATTTGATTAGTTTTTCATTCTTCCTAATGATAATAGACTTTAGTTCAGAGGAGGAGGGTGATGAGGATATTGTACAAGCTGTAGCAAGAATCAGAGGAGGGCTGGCCGATAACCTCTCATGAGAAAGTGTCACTGCATGTGAGTCGGTTCTTCCTCTCTACCTCACCCATGCTAACCTCCGTAAGTACCGCTTCATACTGGGTTATCTTTCTGGAAGTGCTTTCTTTAACTTTGAATGAGATGTTGTGATGACAACAATCTGTATCTATAAAGAGTTATATATTAGAAATTCAATGTATTTCACATATGAATATAGTGCACATAAGCATTAGATAGTGAAAATAATTTTTACATCACATTCTTACCATTTTTAATTTTAATCCTGCCTCTGGTAATTGATGTGACACATATAAAGAGGGCATGATTTTCCTTGTAAATATAATTTTTCTTCTTAGAATATTATCTTATATACTGAAAGCCATAAACTCCTTGTTTTTTCACATTTTTCTCAGTAATCTGGGTTTAATGAGCTGCTTTTCTTCTTTTTTTTTTTTAAAGATTCTTGGTGGGTGAAATGGGGGAGGGGAACAGCGTTGGGGAATCGGGGAAGGGGAACAGACAGGTTGCTGTCCTTTTGTTCTTCAGTCTAGTTGTGGAGGACGTCACTTTACTGGCCCATGTTGGTATTTATCATTGCGCTTTTTCTAGCTGAGGCAGATTGGTCGCAGGCCACTGGACGGCTGCTCACGGTGGCTCATGGCAGCTCACACCGGCTGCCAGCCACTCACAGTAGTTTACAGCAGCCCACTGCAGCTCCACTGCAGCCTAGGACATCGCCGGCCACCCACGGCAGCCCAACCCCAGATGAAGCTGTTGTTCAGCATCTTAGCTGTAGAGGGCAGTGTCACTAGCCCTCATATGTGTGATCCGAACCGGGGTCCTCTGGCATCCCAAGACAGTTCTTAACCAACGAGCCACTTGGCCGGCCCAATGAGCTGCTTTTTGAAATTAACATTTTGTTTTTAATTTAACATTTTTATTAGGCAGTCTCAGTAGTAAACCATAGTAAAATGTTTATAGTCACACTAAATTCCCTTTTTTATATATAGAGCTTCCACTTAGTAGATATCTAATATTTCCATAAAGTATTCAGAACTGGGCATTATTTTATTCTTTTTCATCTTATTTATCCTGATAAGTTTCAACTATAATAAAACACTGAACATATTAAAATATGATGTATAATAATACTTAAAATAATTTTTAATAATTCTGGTAAGAAGGTGTTCTTCAAACAAGATTGTTTGGCCTAAATAACTAGTTATCATCAATTACATGAATATGAGGTCTGACAGTTAAGTTCGTGAACTTGCTACCATGCGCTTACATTGGCAGCACTGTACAAACAGCTCAGTAAGGTTTCATAACCTTGGTATATCAATGTCTCACAGCTGTGTTTATGTCGACATGTTCAGTGTCTTGCTGAGTGGCATTCATTATTGTTGTTGCATGTTTTTGTGTGCCGTTGTGAGAATGTCTGAGCTTGAATTAGAACAATGAACAAACATAAAATTTCTTGTTAAACTTGGCAAGAGTGGAAGTGAAATCAGGGACCTGTTAGCCCAAATTAATGGGGATAATGCCGTGAAGAAAACAGCATTATACAAATGGATTAAATGTCTTTCTGAGGGGAGAAAACGTGTCACTGATGAAGAGAGGTCAGGGTGGCCAGTAACAGGTGGAACTGATGAAAACACTGCAAAAATTCATTGAATTGTGCATCAGAATCATCGGCTGACTCCGAGAAGCATAGCAGACCCATTAAACATCGATAGAGAAACAGGAAAATCTAAACTGAAAATCTTGGCCTGAGAAAGATGTGTGCAAAAATGGTCCCAGAGGAGCTCACTGATGAACAAAAACAAAGGAGAGTCGAAGTTTGCCAAGACCTTTTAGAGAGGCAAGATGATGTTTTGGGCTGTGTTATCACTGATGATGAATCATGGGTGTACCAATACAACCCTGAAACAAAGTGTCAAAGTGCACAATGGAAGTCAGCCAATTCTTCACAACCAAAAAAGTTCCGTCAGTCCAAATCAAGAGTCAAAATGACATTGCTAACTTTTTTTTGATATCAGAGGGATTATTCATTATGAATGTGTACCAACTGGACAAACAGTTAACCAAGTTTACTATTTGAAGTGCTCAAAAGGCTGCATGAAAAAGTTAGATGAAAACGATCTGAACTTTTTGCCCACAATTCATGGCTCTTACATCATGACAATGCACCAGCTCACACAGCACTGTCTGTGAGGGAGTTTTTAGCCAGTAAACAAATAACTGTATTAGAACACCCTCCCTACTTACTTTATCTGGCCCCCAGCGACTTCTTTCTTTACCCAAAGATAAAGGAAATATTGAAAGGAAGACATTTTGATGACATTCAGGACATCAAGGGTAATATGACGACAGCTCTGATGGCCATTCCAGAAAAAGAGTTCCAAAATTGCTTTGAAGGGTGGACTAGGCGCTGGCATTGGTGCATAGCTTCCCAAGGGGAGTACTTAGAAGGTGACCATAGTTATATTCAGCAATGAGATATGTAGCACTTTTCCTAGAATGAGTTCGCGAACTTAATTGTCAGACCTCATATAGCATTTATTGGATAACTTTTCTTATTTGAAAACATTAAAGTATTATAATGTTACTAAAGTGAAATAATGATGCGTTGAAACTAGGCATGCTTTCATTTCAGCAGCTCTAGTTGCAGAAAAGCTACACACACACACACACACACACACACACACACAAGCATTTGTTTTCCATTTCTGTAGGGGAAACAGATTCCTATTTACTAGAAACTGCACAGTAATGATATGATTGCCCTACCTCAGCAGCTCCGCTTTCAATTTTTAGGCAATAAAATTCATAGGGATAAGTGAGAAATAATTGAGGAGCGCTTTTATTTTTACTAGAGTGTTTGTTATTGCTTTACTGTGTAATATACACTAAAATGTCTATTTGTGATTCAAAGAGAAAAGATTAGAGTTGAATTTGGGTGCAGTGTGCATCCAAGCATTGAATTTGATCCTTAGTGTAGTAATTGAATGAGAGCAGTATTGTGTTTCAAATTTATCCTTGCTCTTTAGTTTGTTAAGGAATGGTTTTCCTTACAAAGGTTTTAGGGTAGGGGAAGACGTCAAAAAAAAAATCTAGTTCCTTTTCTTCTGGCAGAGGTGTGGTGTATAGGGGTGGGGGTGGTCTTTGCACCTTGTAAGGGAGTGAGATAGAGAAGTAATAACAAAAGGAAAACAAAAGACAGCATACTCACAGGAGGAGGGAGCACAGGGTATCAAGCTGTCTGCCTTAGCCCAGCAGCTATCTGTAGGAATCAGAGGATTTGCAGCTGCTCCTGACTCCAGCTTCCTAGAGCATAAGTTTTGGACACATGGTAACATTAGTTTTAATGATAATGGGAAAGTGGTACGGTTTTAAAGTACTTACATAATATTGCCCTTGTTGAAAAACTTAATAATTTTGCAAATTTCTTGTGGACTCTATCCTTGCAAGCAGGTGTTTTAAATTTTTTAATGTCTCATCTTTGCCTTCTTCTTGGAGTGTGTCATTAGTTGCTTTTTACTATGGCACTGACAGAAAAGGAACTTACTGTTACGGTATCATTCAAATTCTTTGCCATTGTAGTTTGGCCTTGTTGGCAATGCTTTGGTGTTAAATAATTTTAATTTTGTGGTTTTAAGGTCTGCCTTTGAACTTTCGTATTGAATTTGCACATACTTTTGAGCATGCACATTAGCTCACTGATCTTGGCCCTGGATGAAGTATATACACATAGAAGTTCCATTACAAATAGTACTTTTAGAGAATGCCTAAAATTTGGCGTTTATATAATGTTTTGTGTATTCATTCATTTTTAACAAACATCTTTTCAAAAGCTGTTTTGTGGCTGACATTATGCGAGGCACAGGACTTGCCAAGACAAAAGTTATGGTCTGTGCCTGAAGGGGCTTGTGGTATAGTGGGTAAGGGGGCGCAGAAGTGGTACAAGAAATCATCAAAAGTAGGTACGATTCATGAATAAAAGAAGTATGTGAGATAGAGAAGTAATGCATGGGGGAGGCTAATGATTTTGTTTGCTTGCAGGTTTAGAGGATGAGATCTGAGATGATTTTATAGAGCTGAATAGGATTTGAACCATGAGTTAGAACTCCAGCAGTCAGCCACACGGGGACAAGGATAAAAGCAGTAAACTGGACTTTGGGGCAGAGGAGTGAGATAGGAGGTAGCAGAGCACTACCATGACCTGCCCATTCTTTGGTCATGACTGTGTATGGGCAGTGACTGAAGTCACTCCATGTGATGGAAGGATATGTGATGAGATGGAGGTGAGGGGATTGTCAGCAGAGTAGAATGGGTCATCATGTGGGCATTGAAATTACTCAGATGGAAGGATGCAGAATGGAGAGAAACATGGGCTGGTGAGGTTTCCTTTAAGGAGAGGTAGAAGGAACATTCAGTGAAGAGGCTGAGGATAGATCAGTTACCGTATTTCCCCATGTATAAGACATACCCTTTTTCGAAAAACTGGATGCATCTTATACAGTGGTTGTAGATTTCAAATGCCATAGATGGAACTGAGGACGAGGCAATATATGAAGACAGTGATTCGTGATCAGACACAGATGAGGACAAGCTAATGGTTGGGAGTTTTGACAGTGATGAGGAGTTGTATGAATTTTATGATGAATAAAACTTGAGTTTAATAACTTTATATAATACATTTTTCCCCCCCAAATTTCGGGCCCCCACATTAAGGTGCGTCTTATACGTGGGAAAATACGGTAATTGTCAGCATGCCCTGGGGGCATTTTGGATGGGAGAATTAAATACTAGCAGAGTGTGTGAGGTGGAGGATTGTAGGGGGCAGAGCCGGAAGGGAATCAGCATGTGAGAAAGAGGTCAAACCAGGAACTTGCTTTTTGTCTCATTTCCATAAACATCTATTGAGGACTTACTGTGTGCCATGTACCAGGCTTACTCTAGGGAAATGGGACTCATAGGGCAAGAAAGGACTCAGAAGGCCACAGGGCATGTACATGGAGACAGAAATAGCCCATCTCTGATCTTAGCACAAGAAGCTGAGCCAGTAAAGAACAGCCCTTTCAGGTTTCCCAGAGGGACTTTTAGACAGTAGATTGTGATAGATACAGTAAGCCCTAACTTAATAGGTTCTTGAAAACTGGAACTTTAAGTGAAATGACATACAGTGAAACCAACTTTACCCCAGGCTAATTAATAGAAACTAGACTTAGGTTCCTATGGTATATCTCTG
>NW_017731400.1:472718-474800 GCF_001890085.2 Hipposideros armiger
GATGAGTGTGATTGTTATTTCCTAAGGTAATTCAGAGGGTAGAAATGAATGTCAAACATAACCTAATTTTACTTTTTAAACCATCCTGGAGGTAACAGTTAATAAATTATATACCCCTTTTCTGAAACTGGTTTATTCTGCCTCTGCACATTCTCAGAGTTATGAACTCCACATGTGAACAAAGCATAATTTATTTTTTATTGTTTCTACCATTACTTCCTTGAGTTCCAGTTTTCAGGATTTGATGAAGAGGCGTATATCAGCTTTCGCCATTCCTTTTGACTCCAGTTTTATAGACGTGGGTTACTCCCTTTCACTTTTCCTCCTTCGGTACAGAGTGATTGAAAGTTACTGTATTGGCCCCTGGAAGTGTCCCTCCTAGTGCTTTTGTGAGCCCAAAGATTGTTTTGTTGAGTTCATGACCACAACTCTGCGTTTACTCCAGGCCTACATAGATGATAACATCGCCCCATTCTCTGTTTCACTTTCTATATTCTTTCTTCTGATATTGCTGAGCTTTTGGCTGCAGTTTCATTTTGGATCCATTCCTCAGTTGCAAGACACAACAGTCAGGACATAACCCTCGGGCACGCTGTGTGGGCCACATCCTTGGGGAGGCTAGTTGTAGTGATAATCCAAAATAGCTGCGAATGCTGAAATCGTCATTTGATGATGATTTTGGTGTGTATCCTTTTATGTATGTGTATTTGCAATTTACATACAAGTATACACGTAGGATGATTTAGCTGAGAAAACGCTAGTGAATGAAAAGTTCACTAGAATTATGCTTTGCTTAAGCATACAAGAGCTAATGGGAGGAATGAGAAGGTGAAAATACTTTGCTGGAGAATAGGAAAAACCAGTCTGGGATTAAATGATTGCTGTAGATAGTCCTCTAAGTGAATTAATACACGTGAGTTAATCTAATCAGCTTTGAGGGTAGTTCTGCTGTCCCTAGGTTATAAAAAGGAGAGTAGAGAAGCCAACATCCAGGCAAGTTACAAAAAAAGATAAAAGGAAATGGTTTCTTTAGGAGAAACAAAAAGGACTTGAGCTTGGTTTTACCTCCTTCCCTCCCTCCCTCCCTTTCTCACCTGGGTGCTTCTTCTCACCTCCGTAGTGCTCTGCTATCTCTTACCTGATACAGCACTTTGCTGTGTTTATATCTCTGTCTTCTCATCGGTCTGCAGGTGACTTGAAGGACCACTCTACATCCCATTCATATCTTAGACCGTCACATTGTACCTCACATAGAATTGGTCCTCAACAAATGTAAAAATATATTTTACATGTAGTTAAGAATGATTTCATTCTTGAACCACATGAAGTATTATTTATGTGAAACATGTTCAATAATTGTACTGTGGGAAATAAGTTTCCATTAGAGAAATAGACGGGGTTTTAAGACAAAAGAAAAAAAACATATTTTCTAAACTATAGGGGTAATATAAGTGTAGTAGATAACCAGAGAAGGAGGTGAAACCCCCATCCCTGGAGATCCTTAAACACTGGATGGAGAAAACATCTGTGAGAGTAATGGAGGCATTAAACCTGGCTTGAGGCAAGTAGATGGACATAATGACAGATGGTTCTTTAATTTCTTGATTCCTTGTCCTGAAGAAGAGAACACTGATGGGTAAGACATTAAAACTACTTCAAATATGGAAAGCAGCTATTATTGCTGGAAAACAAGTCAAAGGAGATTAATTTATAGTCTTAGAGATTTAGGTTACATTTATAGTTAGGGATTTTGAGACATAGGTTGTGGAAATCTTCAAAATAAAAGATTGATTTGTGCGAGATGCGGAGTCAGTGCTATGATTTTGTTGCAGTAAACATATTTTTATATTACTCTGAATAGAGGGAATTATTCAATATGTTATATTCAGTGTATAGCATTCTCTTGGGAAAGGAAAACTTCTAAAAGTAGTATTTTAAAGCACTGAGCATCGTTACTATTTCATGGATAGGCGGGGAGAACAGAGATGATTTAGATGATGTGAAGTTCTTCCCATCTGAACGCCTGTACAGGGCTGTGTTATTCGGTCAGAGCCCAAGTATGCAGAGGAGCCTGGAACAGAA
>NW_017731400.1:477308-479877 GCF_001890085.2 Hipposideros armiger
AAAAAAGGTTAGCAACATCATTACAACAAGTTTGCAAACTTAATTGTCCGACCTCATATGGTCAAAAACCAAGTGAGAGTATGGAAAAATTATTGTAAAGCTCTATTATAGTAATCTCCATTATAGTATGAACAACTCTGAGGATGTGCCCTATTGGTGATCCTCATTGAACAATACATACTGTTTATTAAGTACCCACTGAGTGCCAGATACTATACTATGCACTTTTATCCCATATAATTGTGATAACAACCCTGTGAGATAGGTCTTATCATTCCCACTTTGTAGAGAGGAAGAAAGTGAGCTCACATAGGTGAAATTACTTGCCCAACATTGTACCACCAAATAAATGGGTTGAGATTTGAATACAGGTGTGTCTAACTTCAAAGCACAGGAGTGATCTGAGGTAAGAGTATTAAATGCAAAAAAAGAACCCAAAACAAAACAAACACCCAACCGTTCACCTAGAGAAGGAAAAAAATTCCTGTGTAAAAAGGAAATGTAGTCATCCTACACTACTTGGCTCAGCTGTAAATGATACTTGCACACACTCCCTGTCAGGCCATTCCTATTTGAGCTGATTTCTCATCACCTAAATGGTTCATGTTGTCACTTTAGTCAAAGGGCCATGAAGATGGGTGTGTGTGTGTGTGTGTGTGTGTGTGTGTGTAAAAATATGTGCAAATTGGCTAAGTAATTTATCTGTGCCTGAAAAGCAGATCAAGTTTCAGAAGTAAATATTGAGGTTTCTGTTGGGAGATAATTCTCCACGGAGCTCTTGTGTTTCTGCCTATCTTGTGAGCAGAGGCACTGATTGTCTTCTTTCTGGACTGTCTTTTCAACATTGTTTGGATAGTGAACAGCCTTGGAAAACAGGGACTATGACTTCCTCTGGAGCAATCATTCTCAACTGGAGGAGATTTTTGTCTCCAAGTGGGATATTTCTATGGCAATTTGGGGGGACATTTTTGCTTGTTATAACCGAGGGCATCTAGTGGGTAGCAGCCAGGGATGCTGCTAAAGTATATTGTAATGAACATGACAGCCCTCACGAACACAAAATTATCTAGTCCAAAATGTCAGTAGGACTGAGATTGAGAAACTTTGCTGTAGAGCAAAGGCCAGCTTTGTTTATTGTCCAGCATAATACAGGTAATGTCTCCATGTGGTGCAAAAGTCAGGCAAGTTTAATACCCATGATAGGAGGTTTGGTGCTGTTGCCTTATATACTCAAAACTAGTTGAAATTGTAAATTTTATATTACGTATATTTTAACCACTATAAAAATATTTGGAAAAGAAAAAGATTTGGGTTCTCTAAGCTTGGGGTTCTTCCCCTGAAATGCAGGCCACTGTGCATATCACTTAGCCCCCTTCACATTGCCCTGGGGGAATGGGGCCTTGGAGAGTGGGTGCAAGTGGTGATACTCTAGCTACTGATATTGCTGTGAGCAATCAAGTCCTCTATCTCTGACCCAGGAGTCTCATGCCTTCTGCCAGCATCCTTGAAACCATGGCAGGCTAATGTGTTACCTTGCAGGTAGGGTAAAATTTCAGANTATTCCACAGGCATTTTCTGTAAGCATCGCCTTCCTGATGAAAAGCCTAATGTGTAAAAAATCACACAGATTTCAAAAATCCAATTTATTATCTAGGATTACCTATAACTAATAAGTTTTCATAAACTCCAATTACAGGTATTTTTTTCCTGAGGGAAAATGGAATTTTAAATCTCCTCTGAAGCTATAATCAAATTTTATAAGACAGAGAAGAGTAGCCATCATGTATATACAAAACCTAATAGCTGCTGAAACTAAGACTAATTTATATTCCAAAGGCAAAATGCCAAATAGCAAATGCCAAAGAAAATCATAGCATTATTACCAAAAAAGAAAATTTTTTGTAAATCACTTAAGTTATGGAACCTGTGATAGATATTTCTTATAAGTTTGATGGTCACAAGGAAAGGTGGCTGGCAGGGGACATTGACCGTTGATAATATTGAGCAGCCTTGTATAAGTGTCCACAGAACTTGACTTCTTATTTGGAGAGTGCTAGCTCATTAAAGTATAGATATGCAAGAGAGACTGATTAGACAGATTAGTAAAAGCTGGTCAATAACAAATTGATGTCATTTTAAAGGAAATGAAACCAGGTAACAAAAAGTGAGAATTATTTTCTTCTTTGACCTATTAGTAATAGAGTTGGGATTGTCTAACTCATGCGGTTGGCATGAGTTGCTTATCAGTTCAGGGCTTAGAGTCATTCTCTTTGGTTCTGGTGACTTTTTGCTCTATATCCTCAGCAACTATGTTATAAATACGAGCTCTGACAATTAAGTTTGCAAACTCATCCTAGAAAAAGTGCTACATATCTCATTGTTGAATATCACTATGGTCACCTTCGAAGTAGTCCCCGTGGGAAGCGATGCACTGATGCCAGCACCTAGTCCACTCTTCAAAGCAATTTTGGAACTCTTTCTGGAATGGCCATCAGAGCTGTCGTCATATTACCCTTGATGTCTTGAATGTCATCAAAATGTCTTCCTTTCAATATTTCCTTTACCTTCG
>NW_017731400.1:480421-481206 GCF_001890085.2 Hipposideros armiger
TCTTTGCATTAGTTTATTTCTTTTGATTGGAGTCTTTCATCCTCTTGCCTTGATGGTGTAAGCCTGGCTGTGAGCATTTTGGGCTTCCGACTATGGGAAGGGGGCTTGGGGGGCCTTACTGTTAAATAAAGAGATTCCTCCTCTTCGATTCAGCACAGTGCCCTCTCTCACCACAGAGCCTTGTGCTTGAGTCCAGCTTCTCGACAGTTTAACTTCTTTCCAGAATAAGCCTCCTATATTTCTCAAGGGCAGAGAGGGGACCTTATGAGTCCATATGCTTCGTTTAAAAACTTGAAGCCAATCCACCTGTTTTTAGTCACAACTATACCCCTTATTCCAGAGACAGATGGTGCCTCCAATCCCCAAGCCCTCTATAGGGTTTTTGGCATGCCAAGCCTTCCTCTTTGGATTCCCCTCGCCTTCCTGAGGTCTGCTGTTATTGATCACACATCCATTGGCTTGATACTGTTCCTCCAATTGTGTGGCTGGTATTTCCTTTCCAGGCTTCTGTGCCCTTACAGGTTTATTTGTTTTAAAATGGTCTTTACTGAGACTTCAGAGGAGTATCAGAAGGGAGCTGAGGGGACAAAAAACACACATTTGTTCAGCCTGCTGTGTTTAACCATAAATCGCTTTCACACTAATTCATCTCAGGGAAAATAAACTGTCTTCGTAGAATCTGTGCTAGGGATGGTCAGCTGGTAGCCTGTGACCAGATCTCCTCTGAGAGAATCTTCTTTGGCTAAGCACAGGGCTAAACACCTAAATCTCTTTAGTAGGCCATG
>NW_017731400.1:482694-483698 GCF_001890085.2 Hipposideros armiger
TTGTATATAAGTACCACTTCTTTATACAGCCCTCTATTGATGGGCATTTAGGTTGCTTCCATATCTTGGCTATTGTAAATAGTGCTGCAGTGAACATAGCAGTGCATATATCTTTTCAACTTAGTGCTTTGGATTTGTTCAGATAAATATCCAGAAGTGGAATTTCTAGGTCATAAGGTAGTTCTATTTTTAATTTTTTAAGGAACCCCTGTACTGTTTTCCATAGTGGCTGCACTAATTTGCAATCCCACCAACAGTGCACAAGTGTTCCCTTTTCTTGGCATCCTCGCCAATGCTTGTTTGTTGATTTTTTTATGATAACCATTCTGATAGATGTGAGGTGATATCTCATTGTGGTTTTAATTTGCTGTCTACTCAGGTCCTCTGCCCGTTTTTTAATTGGATTTTTTTTGTCTGAATTTGTATGCATCCTTTATAAATTTTGGACATTTAACACCTAATCAGATGTATCATTGGCAAAAACCTTCTCCCATTCAGTAGGTCTTTTCATTTCGTTGATGGTTCCTTTTCCTGTGCAAAAACATTTTAGTTTGATGTAGTCCCATTTGTTATTTTTTTTTCTTTTGTTTCCCTTGCCCGAGGAGATGTATCAGAAAAAACTATTACTAAGAGCAATGTCAGAGAGTTTACTGCCTATGTTTTCTTCTAGGAGCTTTATGGTTTCTAGTCTTACATTTAAGTCTTTAATCCATTTTGATTTTATTCTTAGATACGGTGTAAGAAGGTAATCTAGTTTAATTTTTTTTGCATGTATCTGTCCAGTTTTCCCAGCACCATTTATTGAGTACACGGTCCTTACCCTGTTGTATATTTTTCCGTTGTAATTTTATAATATTTTTGGCTAAGTCAATATTTAATCTATATATTATTTTTACTATGTAAGTATTATTATTAGCTGAGCCATATAGTGTATTCTGGTTACATTTCCTTTCTTATGTAACTCTTTTTTCCTCCTCCCTATTTTAGTAATTGTCATTTTTTTT
>NW_017731400.1:486208-488675 GCF_001890085.2 Hipposideros armiger
GAAGGGAAGCTAGTCCAAACTCCTCACTTTGCCATCGAAGAAACAAAGCCCCATAGTGGGGAAAGCCATTTTCCCACAAAGACACAGCTGTTTATGGGAGTTTACACAGGCACCCGGGGTTCCTGGCTTCCCTTTCTGAATACCGCAAATGGGAGAGATTAAAGATTTCTTATTATCCCACAAACAGCAATATATTCCATCTGTGTGGACGGCCACATGACCTTCACTGCCTTCCCTGAACTGAAAGCAATGATGCACCAACAGTATTTTCACCATTCTTTGTTGTCAAGTCATAGCCTCTGGGTGAATCATACTCATGTTCAGTGTTATGAGCATTGCACACAGCTGGAAGAATGAAGATGAGGATGACCTGTCTTCTTAATTTCCATGTGCATCATCAACAAGGCTTTCTGTGACATCACGTTTGTGGATTTGTGTTTCATTGATAGAAATGGTGTTAAACATTTAAGAGTACCTTCAGGGATTTCTGATGTAAGAGAAAGCAAATCAGTATTTACTTCCGAAGTGAGAAATCCTAATGGGGAATTTTTTTTCTAATGATCACTAAATATTCCCATGCTATCTAATGTAAGTTGTCAATGTATTATAGCTTTTCATATGGGTGTTGGAACTTGAATGGGTCTGGGTGAGTCAGTTTTCAGCAGATAGGGCTTCACACCAGTCATGTCCTAACAGGGTCACATCTGTGAATATATCACACTTTCTGTAGGTCACTGTGCTTCATATCTAAACCTTTCTACCCCCTCTGTGAAAGTAACCCTCTGAAAACTGAAAACAGGAAGCAGTGCTTTGCTATCGTGAAAAATTGAAACTGATTATTTCAAAACGCCTCATTCAACTTGGGTAGGAGATGATTTTAGTTTCCATGGGACTAGAAATAAAAACAAGTGCAGTAACTTCTGTACTCCTAACATGTATGCCTGAACTCTGCCTTAAAATCCACAGAAACACTTTCCACCCAAACCCTGTAACAAATCCTCAACTCTTAACCAAATTTCAAATGTAGCAAATGTTACATAGAGAAGTAGACATCTAAGGTAGTCTTTTCATTTTTTCACTTTTATTATTTTTCTTTTTGGTCCTGTTCTCCAGTTTCTAGGTCTAGTATATTTCAGGGGGGGTCTGAGACCTAATAGGAGAGCATGGGGAGGGAGGGTAGGTCGGTTAGGTAGGACATCTTGACTAGAAAGTTGTAACTCGTGTTGTTATCTCAGATAGCAAAGGCCTTAAATATTAAAATATATTCCTCAGGAAATTCTGATGTAAATATAAAAAAATAACAACATTTACTTAAACATGAGTGGGACATTGGCTGTTTATTAGCTTTTCCCATCTCTAATTTTTGGGGCCACTGATAATGTCAAAGGTGTGAATTTAAAGTGTAAATCTTTTGAGCAGCCCCATCTGTCTGTGAAAATACCTTCCAAACAATTGATGTTTTTGATATTTTGCGGCTTACTTCCATGTGATTTCCATATTCCACATTCTTTCCTCTTATCAGTCAGGAATCCTGAGTTAACCTCAGTAACAACATGCATATTCTTTAGAAAACCTGAATACTTATGGTCTCCACTGAGCCGTTCTGGCAAGGGTGTAGCCAGTGACAGTAGCTACCAGACCTTGTCTGTCTTACCATACAAATCAGCAGTTTTCTCAGAATGCCCATCACAAAATGATACACATGTGGGCAAATTCAGGCAAACACACCTGAAATGCCAATGCTGGTGTCATGATAAGGAGAAAATCTGGTGTAACTTTTTAAATAAATATTAACAGCAATTGCTTATGATAAATAATGGGCTTTTTAAAAGATAAAAGTCTCAAAAAGGGAAAAGACCTCATAGAGGTATTAAAAAACCCTTTATGTTTAAGGGTACATATTATCTGTTATTATACATATGTGTGTAATATGTCTGTTAGTCTAGCTGCACCCTGGATGTTCTCATGTCAGAGAGGTTGTGAGGTTGGAATCAACTAGATGGCTTCTGCGATCACTGTTGTACTATTATGTACTTCAATTTAGTGAGTACATAGAATATAATGAATATCCTTTCTTAACTCCAGTGAAACGTAAGAACTGTGGTTTCTACAAAATGTAGTATTACACAATTACTCATAAGCATGAGCTACTCCTAAAATTTCAAGATGGATGTACTCTTTGGAGAAACAATTTCTACGTGAAAATTGGTTCTGTTCAAATTTTAGTTACAGACTGACTAAAATTGGACGTAAATGTCAGGGCAAAAGACTTTAAGCATAGGTAAAAATATCTTCCTGATTCATTGCCTTTGCAATTATGTGTTTCTTTTTTAAAACATGACTCTTACTAAACAGTGGTGCAGTGATGTAATTAGAATAAATCTAATAGTACTGTCTTTATGGCCAAACATCATTCTGTCAACAATCAATCCTATTTTCCCCAGCATTCAATAGAATTGATTTTTTT
>NW_017731400.1:494460-539685 GCF_001890085.2 Hipposideros armiger
TTGTTTTTTTGTTTAGGTACTGCTTCAGGTACTCTACCTAACAGTCCTTATAATGTTCCCTCCATAGATGACACCAAAGGTCTTTAATACAAATCCAGCAATGTTTTATTCTTTAAACAGCAAAAGTAATGTTGCCTACTGCAGATGTTGTGTTTTCTGGCTATTGGAAGTACACGTGAGTGTGCTTGCAGTAGCAGCTAGGTGAAGTAGCAATTTCTTGTGTGCCTCGTTTAAGGGAGAATGTCAGATCTTTGGGACAAGATTGCCTTGGGGTCAAATCCTAGCCCTACGTGCTCGCCCATGTGTGACGTTGGAAGTGTTGAATGATGTCTCATTTTCCTTGTTTGTGAAGTGGGTGGGCATAGGAAGCGTGCTTCCTAGGGTTTCTGTGAGGGTTACACGAAATGATGAATCTGTAGGCGCTGAGCATGACGCATGGCACAGACAGGTGACGGATATGCTTCTCATCGCTTCTCTTCACCTGCAAATACAAGCCTCAGTGACCAGACATGTGAGATCTGGCAGCAGGCTGCCACACCCCATCTTGGATGTCCCTTTCCTGACATGTGCTCTTACTGCTTCTCTTCTTATGCCCTATTATAATGGGATTATTCCTGCGCTGCTCCGAGTTCTTTGCTGTCAGAGACTGTTGTGTTTGTCTTCGAATGTCCAGTGTCTGGGGTACTGCTTACTGCATACCTGTGCTCTAGGCACATTCGCTCAAGCATGGTGACTGAGAGCCCCACAGATGTCTCTTAGGGTCCCATGGTGAGTAGCCCCTTAAATCCCTCAAAGCCACCAGGAAGGGAACTATCTCTGGGCCTTTTCCTGGCCTCCTCTGACATGTTAGTGGAGAGCTACCCATGGTTTTCCCTGACTTGGCTCCTCATTCCAGTGCTCCCCCCTGTGGTGTCCCTCCCTGTCTTAGTGTCTTATTGAGGAAGCCCCCCGACTTCCTGATTCTGCCCCCCCAGAAGCCCTTGTTCCTCAGTGATCCATAAACGTCATCTTTGGCCCAGGACATTTTTTCAGGTGGTTTTGTTTTTGTTTTTTTTTAATTAAAATTTATTGGGGTGACAATGGTTAGTAAAATTACATAGATTTCAGGTGTACAATTCTGTAAATACATCATCTATCTATCACATTGTGTGTTCATCGCTCAGAGTCAGTTCTCCTTCCACCCCATATATTTGACCCATTTACCCTCATCTACCACTCCTTTCCCCCCTTGCCCTCTGGTAACCACTAAACTATTGTCTGTATTTATGAGGTTTTGTTTCTTTATTTGTTTGTCTTGTTCCTTTGTTGCTTTCAGTTTTGCATCCCACATATCAGTGAAGTCATATGGTTCTCAGCTTCTTCTGTCTGACTTATTTCGCTTAGCATAATAATCTCAAGATCCATCCATGTCATCACAAATGGCACTATTTCATCTTATGGCACAGTAGTATTATCTACATCTTATGGCAGAGTAGTAGTATTCCATTGTATACTGTAAAAATATGGTAAAAAAAATACCACATTTTTTTATCCAGTCATCTATCGAAGGACACTTAGGTTGTTTCCATGTTTTGACCACCATAAATAGAGCTGCAATGAACACTGGAGCACATATATCTTTACAGATATATGTTTTCAGATTTTTGGGGTATATACTAGACTCCTTTCTGTCACCATGTACCAAAATTAACTTAAAATGGATCAAAGACCTAAACATAGACCTGAAACAATAAACTGCATAGAAAAAAACAGGTACTAAACTTATGAACCTTGGCTTCAAAGAGGATTTTATGAATTTGACCTCAAAGGCAAGGGAAGTTAAAGCTAGAATAAATGAATGGGACTATATATCAAACTAAAAAATCTTCTGCACAGCAAAAGAAACCATCGACAAAACAAAGAATAGGAGAAAATATTTGCAAACAACACCTCCAATAAGGGGCTAATATCCAAAATATATAAGGAACTCATACAACTCAACAACAAAAAACCAAACAGTCCAATTAAAAAATGGGCAGAGGACCTGAATAGACATTTCTCCAAAGAAGATATATACAGATGGCCAATAGACATTTGAAAAGATGCTCAGCATCACTAATTATCAGAGAAATGCAAATAAAAACCACAATGAGATATCACCTCACACTAGTTTGGATGGCTAGCATCAACAAGACAAACAATAATAAGTGTTGGAGATGCTGTGGAGTAAAAGGAACCCTCATACACTGTTGGTGGGAATGCAGATTGGTGCAGCCGCTATGGAAGGCAGTGTGGAGGTTTCTCAAATAATTAAGAGTAGAATAACCATATGACCCAGCAATCCCGCTCCTGGGTATCTACTCAGGTTTGTTTTTATAATGACAATGCCCACCCCTTTCTTTACCAAACTCTCCTCTGCTCATCACTTCAAGTGTGTCTGCCTCCAGGGTTTGCCATGTTTGTTCTCTGTAGAGACAGGGCAGGGCATGGGTGTGGAGATGAGAACATACTGTTTTCTGGAAACTGGAGATTTTTCTCACCTTTATTCATTTAGGTCTTACACATAAAAACCAGAAATCCTTACCAAGCACTGTGGGTTACATTTCATGATGGCAGAACTACTCTCATCCCACCTTAGTTTCTGCCCAGCATTTGAACTTCTCAAGGGCCTCTCTTGGGCAGCATGCTTAGGGATAGCTAGGGCCCTGCCTACATTTTTGGCAATTAAACATCTGAATGAAAATTTGAATGATGCGGCCTCACTGTACTATTTGTTAATCTGCATGATGACAAACACTATGTTTTTTGGAGTATCTTAAGAACAACTAATTTTTCTCTCTTCATTTTTAAAAGTACATCTTTGATACCATGTAATCAAATTTGCAGTTTTATTTTTGACAAAATATGGAAATGTATGGTTCTAACTCTTTCCTCTTCAGAATAATGTTGTGTGGAATTTTATCCTGAACTTTTAGTCTATTCCTCTTCATTTCTTTCCTTTTTCACTTCCAAAACTGAAAGCATCATGTTCACTGTTAAGACCATTAACAGCCCCATAACGTGCATTGGGCAGTGAGAGGAAAATGAACTTCCAGAGCTGGAGGGAGGTCAGGGTTAATTGTGTGTCTCAAACCCTCACTTTACAGATGCCAGAGGATTAAGTGACCTGTCCAATGTCAGACAGCTAGGAAGAGGCAGGTCTGCGGTCCTAACAGTCTAAAAACTATTATTTTATTGGGGGCAATGAAGAAATATGATAGCTCCAGGAAAGAACGTATCATAGCAAATGAGAAGGGATTTTAATTTTTTGGGGGGGGGCGGGGGAGGTGCGATTTGTGATGTGCCAGGCACTGTGTATAACTTATTTCATTTGATTCCCATGGAAGTGTTATTATATTCCTATTTTACAAGTAGAAATTTGAAACTCACAGAAATTAGGTAACAACTAGTTAGTGCCTGGCCAGGACTTGACCCTGAGTCTTTCTCTCTCCAGGGTCTTGGCTCTAGAATTCAGCCTCCTGCTCTCTTTTAAAGCAGCCTTACATGTAGCCAAATAACAGTAAAAATGCCTAATTATACTTGAACATTTATATTATTTTTATAGAAAAGACTAATAGTTTCTTGGTCTCAGATCTGTGTGACAATCAATTTTGGTATCTGTAGGTACACTGTCAATGCTCTTGGACATTTGTGTGGAAAGCTATCCATACTTGATGTTAGAAAACCTGATGGGCTCACATCCTGGGACCATCACCATTGCCCGTTTTGTATTTAGAGATATAAATATACATACCAAGCATTAGGGGTGAGGATGATATTATCTCCATCAAGAATTTCTGTTACCTTCTCCTCTTGGCCAGACCCTCCACTAGCCATCGGCTAAGGACCCTGCAGTGTAGTTTCCTCCCTGCCACGGGGACAAAGAACATTGGTTCTGGAGTCACATGCTTAATTCTAATTCTGGCTCTTTCATTTATAACCAGTGGGATCTTGGGCTAGATATTTGATCTCTGTGTACCTTAGTTTTCTCTCCTGTGAAATGGAAACAATACCAACCTCACAGCATTGTCACGAGGATTAAATGAGAAGATACTTGTGAAGAGTGACGTTCAGTAGGCACTCAGGAAAGATAAACACATTATACACCATAAAGTGCTATGCAAATGTACAGAAGTTTTACTTGATTGTAACGTAATGTTACCTTATTATAATGTGCAGTGGAAAATCTGTTACACTTCTTACTGTTATCCTTTATTCGTTTTGATCCATTAGAGGCCAGCAGAAATAGTAGATGAAGAAGAAGATGGAGAGAAAGAAAGCAAGGCCACAGAAAAAAAAGAAGAGTTCTTAGGAATGAATGGTGAAGTTGAAGAGGAAGGAAATGGGGAGGCTACTGCTGCCTCCAAGCAAGCCGAGGAGACGCTGGGCCATGGGGAGGAGCAGACAGGCCCTGCTCGTGTTAATGGAGGCACCGATGAAGAAAATGGCGAGGAAATAGATCAGGTCAATGATGAGCTGCAGGAGGCAGAGGATGAGGAAATAAAGTCTGCAGGAGCTGGCAGTGGACAAGAGGAGGTATTTCTATTGCCTTTGGTCACTCGTTTGCATGCATGAATGTGTATGTGTGCGTGCGCACACACACAGGAATTATTCAGGTCACTTAGGACTTGAGTTGAAACCACTTATGGTTGAGTAGGGAAAGATCCAATACCATTTACTTGACTATATTGTTTCAATCAGTTAAGAAGTGCTGGCAACCACATATCTGACAGTCTGTATGTCTGTTCTTCTTGCCATCTAGCCATCCATCCACCCACTCATCCACCCATTTCCTACCTTATTGTACAAAAAAATTTACAGAGGCTCTTAAGATCATATATGACAAAAGAGAGACGTAAAAATAACAAGTACAAATAAGTTAAGACCAGGGAAAATACAAACCAGGAAAGAATATTGAGACCAGTGAGATCTAGACATGATATAAAGAACATCGTGGCTGTTGTGGGTGACTTCTTTGCTCTCTAGAAATATTAAAGTTTAGTTTGTTTAATCCAGTTTAAATGGATTAATTAAATTAAGTGCTCAGTATACCAGGTACTTAATAATATATAGTTCTATTTTTTATACATTGCGAGTGAAGACTGTATTGAAGCCTACTTCCCAGCCTGTTTTCCCACCACTGGCCCTGCAGCAGGATAGTCTCAAGTCCTGGCGTTCTTCCAGAGGATAAAGTTAGATGCCGATGAACAGGCTCAAGTTGAGTCTCATAGTATAAGAGGCAGGTGGACTTCACAGCATTGTCACCATCTGCTTGTGCCCTTCTTTCCTGTCTGTCATCTCATGGCCCACCTCCCTCAAGACTGTAACCTCCGACATGGGTCTAGGTCGATTCATCCCTGATAACCCAATATGATGAATGGGTATTATTTATTATTGACTCATCAATTTTATCTTACTCAGGGAGACCAAGTTTAGTAATGGGAAAATGCAAAATGTTATGGCCAGGTTTCAATCACCAGTACAAAGTTATCTGTAATCCACTGTATGGCTTATACAAAAGCATCTTAATATCTAAAGGGAAATGTTCAACATGTCTCTCGTCTTTTCTCAGCATGAGGTAATCACAGTCCCATAAGAAATTTCCCATATGTAGTTCTACATGGTTATTAAAATTTAGCTAACATATACAAGTATATTCTGAAGCTGTTTGTAGCTAAAATAAACAAAAAGAATTCAGTCAATTACATGATTCCCTTTACCTCCATAAGGAAACAAAACTAATTTCTCAAGGAAGGCAAAGGAAAAAAAAATAACGTTTCTCAAGGGAAGCAAAATCTCTTGTCTGGGGACTCATACAGGAAGAAAAATAATGTAGAGTGTTCTCAGTGTTATTTATATGGCAGCTGCAGTGGTAGCTTTCATGAAGCTCTGTGTTATATATAGTGGCCTTTGATGAACGTTTACAGCATAAAATCAAAGTGTAAATTTTATGTGGGACCTAGACAGTAAAATCCAAGTATGCATTTTTCCAGTGGTCTAGCTTCATTCAATGTTATAACCTAACTAGATTTTACAGAAGTAAATAGATTGCCTGTCCTTCTATTCTATAAATTTAGCTTTCAAAAATAGCCCTTTCATAGGAATTGGGCATCAGTCAAGATCAAGGTTTTATAATTTGAAGTTTAGATGTTAATGGTATGTATTGAGGGCAAATCTAAATTCTTGGGAATCCAATGAACAAGGGCCTGATATGTGACTAATTAGGAATTTTAAGGCCTGTACAAGGCCTAAGGCCTAAGACAGAACAGTTACCCACAAGATATTCAATCTTACTTGACTTATCTCTCTTATAATGATAATATATTTTGTTTTCATTCTCTCAAAAGTATTAGTATAAGCATACCAATTATATTAAAAACCAGGTTTATATGAATTATAAGTTACACATTAATAATTAACTTTTTCAAAAGGATTCTTCACTTATACAATAAGTAAAAATTCACTTTACCATGTAACATTTTGTCCCATGTAACGGTTCTTAAACGAAGTGTGATATGATTGTAGGAAAACAGCAGGAAACATGACAAATACACAACAATTAATGGATATTTACTAAGCTTATACTATATCCAAGATACTATTTGAGACACTTCACAAGATAACAATGTGAAATAAGAGATAGTTCTAGTGATCTTATTTTCTTCTTTGGAGCATGAGCCATGGCCCTGCAGAGGGGAGGGTGACCGGGAGCCAGTCCGGTCCTCCACACACTGGTGACTGTGGTGGGGGCTGTGGAGCCTCTAGGAGTCTGTGGAGCAGAGTTTGAGAAGCAGCTAATTCTAATCTCATTCCCTCAGTTGTCAGTCTAGTGGGGAAAAACAAATTGTAAACGAGACAGTATCATTAATAACGTATGAGAGGTCCAAGTGGCAGCGACAAAGGCTGCTGTTGGAGAAATGCTGCCTCTGTGTTTTCATTTCCTGCCCTGCTCTTATCTGCTTGATACTTGATGCTCCTTGGTACCATATTCACAAAGGATCTGTGAATTCTAGTAGAAGACTAACAGAAGAACAGCTGGTGTGGGGTTGGGTTAATGTGATCTGAGGGTAGAATTGCTGCATTTCTGAAAATGCTAATATGAAAAGCATAAATATACTGTTGAAAAGAAAAGCTCAAAGAGAAACAAAGAAAACCATTGAGGAAAAAAAGTAAAGCCTGCAGCACAAGAAACAAGTTTGTGCCCTTAAAGCACATAGTGGATTGTGGCCCCAGAAAGGGATCTGTCCTGGTAGTGCTGAGACTGGCATGTCCACTGGGTGATGATAGACTGAAAAACAGGGACCCAAGAAACTGGTCTCAGTTGAATATTTATGTGGTTAAGTGGAATACTAAGTAGTTTTTTTCTTTGTGAGTTTTATTACCTTTGTAATTAAAAAACTAAATATCTTTGTTTTGATCTCTTTTCCTCCAGGATGACTTAGACCCTCAAAGACCACCAAGGCCAGAAGTAAAAATCACTAGTCCGCAGGAAAATGGTGACAACCAACAAAGCAAGGACTATGCTGTCGTAGCATAGATGATTTTTAAAAGAGTATATTGATTATAAGAAAAATGAAGGTTATAATACTTGAATAATAAGTATAGTTATTGCTAAACACGTGACAATATGGTTGAATACTACCTGCTGAATTTTCAAATAAGAGCCTTAATGGAAAGACTAGATAACTGAATAGCTACTAAAGGAAAGTGACTTCTTTTTATGGGAAGTGTTTTTAAAAGTCATTTAGAAAAATAAGAGAGACAGAGGGGAATTTACACTGGAAGACAGTTGGGTGACTGTTTCTGTAAAGGATGAAAAAGAATAGAATTACTCCTATTGTATACTTGATTACAAATTTAGAAGCAAGATTATTAGATGGCAGCTTATGCTAAAGCACTTATCTAAAAAGTCATAGAGTATTAAAGAAATGATAATAGGAAAGCATGTACTATTTTTTTAAAGCAATAAACTCTTGAATAAACAAATTGCAATTTAGTTTCAGAGATAATTTGGAGATGGCAATGGACTGAATGACTTGTTGACATTCCTTCCTTTCTTCTTTCTTAGCCAAAAACCACCTTAAAAGAATTAAAAAGAATGTAAGGTATTCATTTTGGAAAGAGGAAGTATTCATTCGGTGTATTAGTGATTAATATTGTAATGTTCCTCCCTTAAGTGCTTCAGGTTTTAATCCTTGTGATTTTCATGACACACACTCAGGAAGGAATTTTAAAGGAACATCCAATTACATTACTGAGCCTGGCTGGATGGTTTTCAAATTCTGGTATCCTATGGGTTTTCACTGACCCGGTCTACCTTTACCAATAATATCCCTTGCTTCTTCCTCATGTTATTATATTAGGAAACAATATTGGCTGCTCCAAAGACGGAATTCTCTCCAAATAGTTTTGTTACAAAAAAAACACAATTGTGTAATAGAAAGGAAAAAGTAGGCTTATGAAGAGTTTGTCACTGCTTAGTTTCACTTGCTTTTTGCCTTATTTTTATTAGGACTGCCTTGTCATATTTTGGCCCTAAGGATACTAGTAATATTTATTTTCAAGCCAGTTATGTTTAGACTCTCAAGCAGATTCCTTTTTATGTAATTAGAAGTCATCTAATAGAAACTGTTGAAAAAGGTTTAAAAATTGTCAGAATGAAACCAGTTCCCAAATACTATTTTGTGGGCTGGTTAAATTATTGTAAGTCAAACTTGCCTTGTTAGGTATATGTGGGGAAAAACATAACTGTATTAGTTTTTTGAATTCTCAAGAGATTATGCAGTTCTTCCTTAAGTATCAAAATAACATATTTTTCTTATATTAAAGGATATTTTTGTTAATTGTGTAGAAATTATAAATTTGAAATTTAAAATGCTAGTGCTTTCATAGAATTCATTATTAATAATAAGTTCAAAAGATTTTTTTTTCCTCCAGGTTTTATAACCATTTGGAATCAGAGTACTTATATAAAGCATTTAATAATTCTATAGAAAATGGGTGTATTTTTTCTAGTAGCTATTTTAATATTTTCCACAAATAGGAAGTATAAGCAGAGACTATAATGTAACAGTATTGGAAAGAGATAATTATATAAAGGTATATTAATCTGGAAGGATGAATTATAAATGGAATACTACATTTCTAGTATAAAACCTAGATTGTGCTGTCTACTAATAGGCTTATTTTTCAAGTGGGATAATATAAAATACCATAGACTACAGGCAACAATCTTTCGTTGCTAAGGAAATAAGACTATTTGGTTTTTTAATGTTAAATTCTCACACTATTACTGGGTCTGAGGTTAATGATTTTAAATCATTTGTAAAAATAAGAGATTAAATATAAGAAATTGTAACTAATTATCAAGGTGATTTTCCTTTCTCTAATGAGGAGTTTTTCTCTCTTTTTCTTCTCTAATAAAGATATTCGGTCTCTCTTTTTTCTCCTGTTTTTTTCTTCATCATACTATAAAGCTTCGGTTTTCAGGAACATTTTAGGAGTCATCGTAATGAAACACAATGTTATTTTACATGAAAAACAAAGTTCAGCATTTTAACTATATTTCAAAAAGGTGATAGGCCACAATAACTAGCAAAAAAATTGAAATGTGGGGGTGTGCTATTTCTCTTGTATATGGGTGTATATTTTACCACCTGTTGACAAGATACAGCTGTGATATAATTTGAGGAGATGAACAACAACTAAGCACTTAGAAAGAATGAAATACTCATATATTATCTAACCAAAAAATAAATCATTCACAGAGAATGAAAATTGTGGACATGATTTTGGAGGTGACTTTATCATAAATGATGAAAAAGTTAATTTACCTCCCAAATGTAGACATTTTCTTCATGGGAATGTTGGCCTCTGTGGCAGAGTAGCTTCATAAATAAAGTGAATCCCACTGACAGGTTTGAGACCATTTATGTGAGTGAGCAGAAGAGATCTTGGTTGGGCTTCAGGTATTGTTTTATAAAGAGAGGGTGCTATAAAAAACTCATGTAGCTTTTGTATGATACCCAATAGAATGCTTTAAGATGTGAGTTCTTTGTGGTAGATTTCTTAGTTTTAATTTTATGGAACTCTTTTCTTAAATTCAATTTGGTTTGATGACATTTGTAAACAAGTGGCTTATTAGTTGAATTGGAATATTAGGAGTTTTGCAGAGCAAATAAAGATTTTAACTAAAGGCATTTTCATGCTAAGGATGGTTTACCTAAGGATGGTCTTAGCTTCTGTTAAAATAACTAGTGAACATTCATGGACTTCTAGTTATAAAACATGATACTGTGGCCATAAGACAACTTTTTACTCAGTAATTTTTTTTCAATGGCCATAAGGTGACTTTCTGCTTATTTATTAAGACATTTTTGGTTATATTTTGGGGGAATATTAGAATGTCAGACTCATAGAATAAGTGTGATACACCATGTCTTCTGTTTTATGCTGAGTGTGTTAGTTCTGCTATCATCTATAAAGACAGAACTTTTCTATATATATTAATATATGTAGCTTGGAGTCAGCTATCTCGGTAGGCTCATAATTATGAAGCTATACTAATAATATGAAATTATTCATACTAACTCTTCCAGCTTATAGCTTATAAACGAACATCCTCAAAAATTTTACTAAATAACCTGCCTTCTGCACAAAGGATAAAGTTAATTCACCTAGGAAACATGAAACATTTGTGCATTTATAATTGTGGCCACAGAACAACAGGAAGGCTTCTTTATCTTGTTAACTGACTCTCATGCAGAATTAGCTCTGTACTTTCATTTTTTGCTCAATAAGTAGCAAAAGCAAAATTTTAAGAAGTAGAATAGATTAATTGCTAAACAGAAAGCATCGCATCTGAATTATTGCCAATCTGAGCAGAAATAGACGAGAGAGAGAAAGAGAGAAAACTTATACAGATGCACTCACACAATTTAAAATATTGAAAAGGCTTCCTTAGGTACAGCATTATTAATGGAATAAGGTTCTTTTTAGAGAAGCAATGCATAAAATCACATGGAGATGAAATGTTAACAAAAGATGTATATCACGCTGCTTTATGACTGGGTTCCCAAACACTTTAAGAGATTTAAAATTCTTCTCAAAATAAGAAGGCTACCACCATTTTAATGAAAAACTTATTATAGGGAGGGGTGATTTCAGATAGACAGATAGGTAAGTAGGTAGATAGTCTTGTTTTCCTGAAGTAACTATGGCATATAGTTCTTTAGTTCTTTGTCATCAATCTTAAGTAGAATCCATCTTACGCAGAATATTTTATACCAACATAGGCTCTGTCAGAAGGTTGTAACTGCTTGTGAATGTGTGATTTACGTGAACATATAGAGGACTCTTTTTGGCACCAAGCAATGAGGTTCACTACAAACGAATAAAAGACTGACTTATTAGTCCACTAGTTTATCTAATGTTCAAGTTCAGTGCAGAAGCTTTTTAGCTTCCTTGTGTGAATGTAATATCCTGGAATGGGACCATTTTTTTTTTAAACTTTAGTCTGCCTTAAGGTGATGAGCACATACAGCTCTTGTTATTAAATGATCATTTTTGTAAATACTATAAGATTTTTGCTTTTCAGAAAATATTTTGGTATGTAGATGGGTCTGATTTTTGTTCTTACCACATGAAATTTGTGTATTTCCTACCATGAAGTCAAAGTGACTCGGATGGAGAATGACAGTGTGTCCCCACAAGTAGATAAGGAAGAAAAATAGTGTTTATGAAGAGGCATAACATCCGTAGGATATGGGGAAATAGGAAGGAATTTTAAAATGTCTGGGTAAACATAAAGCTTTTATAAAATCAGGAGGTAACCAATAGAGCTCCATTGACTTAAGTCAACAACAACTTAGCTTTAATCCATGAATGAGATCAAGTGAATTCTCTGTAGCTTCATCAGCTTAAACCACACAGTGTAATTTAGTGTTTGAGTTATTATCACAGATGTAATGGCATATGTGAAGAGGGAATGACCGTAGTCAGTTTTAGAAATTTGAAGAAAATCTATTCTGGTTTTTTTTTGCTTCAGTGTTTTTCTTATGCCTTAAATCTTTAATATGTACACTGATAATGGGTGATTATCAATATTGTAAGTAAAGATTAAGTTGAGCTCACTTTTATATGATTTATGTTTAGAACTACTCTTTGTCATGAAAATTATTTGTGTTTTGATAAAATTATAGGCATTTAAGTTTTTATTTCTGTATTAGTGCACACTCTAAAGTATAAAAGTTTACCGTATCTTACAAGTAAACAGATCTGTGTTTTTTAATTCAAATGTGTCTGGATGGTTTATTGTTTGTTTACGATGTATTGCAAGTAGTTCATGTATTAATTTTTTGCATGACATTTTTCACACACTCAATAGAAACATTGATTTAAACCGTAGAAATTTAGCATATTAAAAGAATCTTCTGTTTCTATTTGGCATGGATATTAAACTTTTTTTTTCTGTTTTTATTTTGTTCTTTAGATTCCACATGTAAGTGAAATCACATTGCATCTCTTTCTTTGTCCAACATACTTCACTCAGCACAATAGCCTTCAGGTCCATCCATGCTGCCGCAGATGGCAAGAACCCATTCCCATCCATGGCCAAGCAATATTCCATTGTATTGGGTCATCGGAAAAGTCATGACGCATTTTTGCAATGAAAACATAGAAAAATACGTCATGAGTTTTCCGACGACCGAATATATATACGTACCACCTCCTCTTTATCTGTTCGTCCATCGACAGACACCCTAGCTGCCTCCACATCTTGGCCACTGTAAACAGTGCTGCAATGAACATATGGATACACACATCCCCTCGAAGGAGCATTTGAGGTTTCTTCGGGTAATTACCCAGAAGTGGGATTACCAGGGCCTCCTTTGTTACTTGTTATACCCTTTGTTCTAAAGTCTATTTTGCCTGGTGTAAGTATTACTACCACAGCTTTTTTTTTTTTCCTCGTTTTTTCCATCCCTGTACTTTCAGTCTGTGTGTGTCTTTTGATCTAAAGTGAGTCTCTTGTAAGTAGTATATGTAAGGGTCTTGTTTTCTTATCCATTCAGCCACCCTATGTTTTTTGGTTGGAGCATTAAATCCACTTACATTGAAAGCAATTGTTGATAGATAGTAGTTATTGCCATTTTATTATTCATATTTTTTATCTTTTTTTTAAGTCCCTTTAACATTCCTTGTAATACTGATTTGATGGTGAGGAACTCCTTTAGCTTTTTCTTGTCTGGGAAGCTCTTTATTTGTCCTTCGATTCTAAATATAGCTTTGCTAGGTCGAGTAATCTTGGTTGTAGCCCCTTGTTTTTCATCACTTTGAATATTTCCTGCCACTCCCTTCTGGCCTACAAAGTATCTCTTGGGAAATCAGCTGACAATCTTATGGGAGCTCCCTTGTAGGTAACTAACTGTTTTTCTCTTGCTGCTTTTAAGATTCTCTCTTTGTCTTTAACCTTTGGCATTTTAATTACGATGTGCCTTGGTGTGGGCCTCTCTGGGTTCACCTTATTTGGGACTCTGTGCTTGCTGGGCTTGTATATTTATTTCCATTGCCAAGTTAGGGAAGTTTTCAGTCATTATTTCTTCAAATAGATTCTCAATCCCTTGCTTTCTTCTTCTGATACCCCCCCCCCATGATGGAAATGTTGGTATGCTTGATGTTGTCCCAGAAGCCCCTTAAACTCTCACATTTTTGGATTCTTTTTTCTTTTTGCTGTGCTGGTTGGGTATCTTCTACTACCTTATCTTCTAAATTGCTGATTTATTTTTAGGCATCTATTCTATTGATTCCCTCTACAGTACTCTTCATTTCAGTTATTGTAATCTTTATTTCTGACTGGTTCTTTTTTATGTTTTCTATCTCCAGTTTTAAGGTTTCTATTGCTTTGTTGAAGTTCTCCCTGAGACCATTGAGCACCCTTATAACCAGTGTTTTGAACTCTGCATCTGGTGGATTGTTTGTCTCCATTTGATTTAGTTCTTTTTCTGGAGCTTTGTTCTGTTGTATTATTTGGGACATGTTTCTTTGTCTCCCCATTTTGGCTGCCTCCCTGTGTTTGTTTCTATGTATTAAGCAGGGCTTCTATGCCTCCCACTCTTAGTAGAGTAGCTCTACATAGTAGGTGTCCTGTGGGACCCAGTGGTGCAGTATCCCTGGTTACCAGAGCTGGATGCTCCAGATGTGTTTTTGTGTGGGGTGTGTGTGTCCTCTTGTAGTTGAGCCTTGGTTGCTGTTTGCATGTAGGTGGGAGAGATTGGCCTTCAATCCCTGGCCATGATGACAGTGGAGGAGCTGTGGTGCAGAGGCTCACCCTACAGAGCAGGGTTCACTTTAGTGGGACTCTGGTGCCTGCTCAGTCTGCCCTTTGGGTGTGTGGTCCTTGGAGCTGACCATGTAATGCTCCAGCCCAGTCAGAAGCTGGACACTGGGTGTGCCAGCCCCAGGGCCTCCTGGGAGGGGACCAGCTGCAGGCCAAGTTCAGCTGCAGTTTGTGCCCTGCCTGGGACCATCTGGCATCAGCCGCAAAGCAATCCACAGATAGCCTCCACCTACGCTGTGCTTGGAGGTGCCTTGAGAGACCAAGCCACAAACCAAGGCCGGCTGTTGCTAGTGCCGGGCTTAGGGCTGCTCAGCCACAGCTGTGGGACATGCAAAAGCCAGATGCTGCTTGTTTGTGTTTTATGAACCTCTGAACGATTTTAGGAGAGTCCAGTATGAGCCAAGTCAGGCCGTTTATAAGAAAAAGCCACTGGAAGCTTAAGTGTGTTCAGAATTTGGGTGGGGCATGGTCTCAGGGAATCACTAAGGTGGGCAGATGAAAGGTGTTAGCCAATTGGATGGAGACTCAGATATGACGTCAAGCCTGTGTCTGCATGTAGGTAGGGGGAGGGCTCAACAAAGAAACAATGGCTTCCACCAGCTCCTCCATGTGGGAGAAAGCTGCTCCTCCGGCTCTCACTCTGAAGCTAGGCAGTTTATTTCCTCCCCATTTATCTATGATGCCTTCCAAGCAAGTGCCCCAGTGCTGGAGCTCAGAGCGAGTGAGTCTGTCGGTAAGTCAGTCCGTGCATGGTCCCTTTAAGAGTAGTATCTGGGAGTGCAGCCACCTTCATCTTGCTTAGCCACAATCTCTGCTGGTTTTTCACAATGAGAAAATATTGGGACTTCTCTCCCCAGCACTGAAACCCTTGGCTGGGGAGGGGCTGGGACCCCTTGCTTCTCTGGGGGGAACTTCACAGCAGAGATGTACCTCCCTACTTTTAATGGTCAACCGCAGGTGTAGGACCAGCCTGTTTCGTGTCTCTGCCCCTCCTGCCAGTCTCCTACCAGTCCGTATGTCCATAGTTGTAGGACTTCGGTTCAGCTAGACTTCAGGTGATTCTCAATGATGGTGGTTCTGTGGTTTAGTTGTAATTGATGTGGTCCTGAGAGGACGTGAGCACAGCATTTACCTACTCTGCCATCTTTACTGGCACTTCTCCATTTTTCAATATTAAACTTCATTTTGTAAAGGAAACATTTTTTTATATTTTCATGTACATGTTTTTTAGTTGATAAAAATTTCATATGTATTTTTTAAAGTTTTTTTCTTTTATGAAATGGTATTAGAATAACACAGGTCTGGGAATTTTATGAGAAAGATCTTTAAAAGCAAAGAATAAATTACATTATACATTTTGTGTAAGAATAGCTATAGGAATAAATTTACAATTTTATGAAGAAATTGACTAAAATTCTACTTCAGTTTGTGAGATATTCACTGCTTTCCTTCTGTTGAACTAAAGTAGTTTTATTTTTCTTCATGTTTGAGAAACAAAAGCAGTTAAGCAGAAACATTTTGTCTGCTAGATAGGTGATAACAAAATATGAGTGATTCGGGTACCCTAACTGAGGTGAATACACTACTCCACCTGCTGTGCAGTTGACCCTTATATCTTTGTTATTCCAAATAACAAAGGAGTGAAAAAACAAAGCTCCACAGCAAAGGAGGCATCTAGATTGTCAAAGTCACACTGCTTTAGACAATGTGGCTAATCAACATTAGAACCCTCCCACAATCAACAATGACAATGACAGTAATTTCTTCAAAGTATCGTAAGATGGTTAGCATGCATTGGTTATAAAATTCTTATTTAGAAAATACCCAACATTAGATGGGTATTAGATTAGAGAAGAAGTGGATCCAAAGAGGGCTGCCTGGGGTCCAGGTCCTTAGGTTTAGTCTCACACTGTTTCTTACTTATGTGTGATTGTTATTATATTCTTTTATATCCAGGATGGTTGACAATAGTGAAATACAATGGGAAATATGTTCCATATAAAGTATTGAAGGGCAGGATTCCTCTTTAATTAAAAAAAAGAAAGAAAGAAAAAAAAAGCATTCAAAAAATACCGTGACAAAGTGCAATAAGAAAGGGCATGTGGTAGCCAAGTTTTATCTCTTCCCTTTTTTTATAACTTTTAGATATGATCTTTTGAGATGGGAATGACCCAAGCCTGGAGGCCCAGCACTTCTTGTGATAGTGTATTAAGTCCTTGTAGTCCTAAATGAAGGAAACATTGTTCATGAAAAATGGGCTATAGAGGAGGGTTTGTCCACACATTCTCTGGCCTGATGTTCTGCTTCCATTTTGTTTTATTGGGCTCCTTCTGCCAAAACTTCAATGTTACATGACTGTAGCTTTATAATAAGAAGTGTCTGGTTGAGTGCAACTCCCTACTCAATTCAAAAGTACTGTGCCTCTTTACTGTTCCATAAAAATTCGAGATCAAGTTGTCAGGTTCTGTGAAAAACCCTGTTGAGATTTTTATTAGAACTGTATAAATCTTCATAATATTGAGATATCTTATCTATAAATTTGAAACATCCATTTAGCCAGGTCTTTAAATTAAAGTCCTTCCAGAAATTTGTATAATTTTTATTATAAAGGACTTGGACATCTTTTAATACATTTACTCCCAGATATCTTACAGTTCTGTGTCTATTGTGAATGGAATAATGTTTTTATTTATGCCTTCCAATTAGTAATGATATCTAGGGATGTCACTGATTTCTATAAATTGATTTTATACTCAGCACCTTGCTGTACACATTATTAGAAATGGTTTGTAAGTTTCTGTAGGATTTTTATAAAGACTATAATGTTAACTTTAAAAATGACATTTTTTTTTCTGTTCCAATCTTAAAATCATTTTTTTTTCTTATATTATTGAACTAGCTAGAACAAGTTGAATGGAAATAGCAATAGCAAATATTTTTGTCTTCTCCTGACATTAAGGGGATGTTTCAGTGTTTAAGATTAAATGTGATGTTTGCTTATATTTTTGGTAGATACTTTATATCATGTTAAATTTCTCCTTTATTCCTAGTTGTATAAGAGGTGTTTTATTTGAAAACCCCGAAAGGATAAACTATGAATGAATTTTACGAGACTCTGCATTGCATCCACTAAGGTTTTCATTAGTCTTCCCCTTTAGTTTTTTAAATGTTGTGAATTATGTTAATTTTCTTCCTAATATTAAACCATTCTTACATTCTTAGATAACCATACTCATAGGCCCCTAGAAATAGCATGGATCTTTTGCTATCCACTCTACTTCTTGGTGGAAAAGAAAAAAAAATACACAAAATAAAATTCATTCTTGAAACATTCATGAGGTCTCAAATTTATACTACCCCAGTAGCACTGGGACTCCTAAACCACAGGATGTACATAGAAGAACTATGAAACCTCTAGGAAATGTAGAACCTCTCCAGAGATATTTCCACACCCCGAGTATAATCGTCTCGTGCAAAATAATCCACAGATGGCTCACAATAACAACGGGCAACCCATGCGAGGAAAGGACCCTCATGAGGTCAAGTCAGCAGACACAATAAGTAAGGAAATAGACACCCAAGGAAGCCGAAATAATAACTTTTAAAGTCTTACGGGTCTATAATTAAATATTTAAGTATGTTCAAAGTTATTAAAATTCTAAAATGCAGAGAAAACATAAGAAAAGAACAGGGCATCTGAATAGACAAAAGAATTAATTTGAAAAACCAAATAGAGCTTCTAGAAACAAACACCAGTCATTTTTTCCAGCTTTATTGAGATAAAATTGGCACATGAAAATTATATATATTTAAAGTGTGCAATGTCATAATTTGATATACACATATATACATGGTGAAATGATTACCACAATCAAACTAATTAACCTCTGCAAAGGAGAAGATGGCAATAGTACTCTGTTGACCTGGCGGATTTATAGAGAGAATGTGTGTCCAGCACTCAGCACAGGGCAAGCACTCTGCAGCTGTTAGAAATTATGGTTATTAGCTTTATGACTTGGTTTTTGGCATCTTCTTTTGAAACTCCTGCCAACTTTTCCTGGCTTCTTACTGCTTCTTTGCTATCTACCTTTGAGGCAGAATTGATTCCTTATTGGTGCTTTCTCACTGTTGACAAAAATACTCCCCAAAGTTCCATTTGTCTGTATCTATATTACCTTGGATTGGCTAGGCGCACAACTTTTGTCTATTACTAAAACTGCTGATTAATTTTCAAGACGTACCATATAAAGAGGGGGAGATGCTATTAATGGCGTGCGAGTGTGTGTATGTGTGAGAGTGAGATGGACTAAGCCCATATTGTTTGACCTTGTATCATCTTGGCATTGGGTTTTGGTAAGTTTTACAACATTGAACACACAAACTGTTAACGTTTAAAATTCAGAGGTTTTGTCCTTGTGTTCACCTCAGAGCCTTAATTTCTGTTGATCCCAGCCCATGCAGCCCAAGCGAGTTAGCCACAGATGATGTGGATGTGTACTGGAAAGTTTCTACTTCTGTAATATGGTTCTCTGTGAAGTAGCCAGTGTAAGGCTTCCTAGGAAACACTAGTGGGTAACCAGATACCTATTTAGACATCACGTTAATGTAGAGTTTTAAAAATGATCTTCATCGTTAATGAACTTTTCATTGAGCTCCCTGTGCATATAGCATCGTGCCTCCAGGCTCTGCCACCCCACCTCTCTGCTGCCATACACATAGGTGGCCCAACACAGCAGGGAAGTCACCAGAGATCCTCCTGCTTTCCACCTGCAGGGTCAGGTCCATTTTTGCATTTCCAAAAGGCAAGCTCCCATTAGAAAATAAAATGAAAACGTGATGATGATTTGGACTATGAAGACGAGGAAGTGGAATTTTGCCCTTCATTTCTAGGAATGAAAATTTAAGTACCTGGAGATTTTTTTCAAGGTCCATGTGCATTATACTCATTTTCTAAAGAAAATTTCCTAGGAAGAGTGTCTGGTTACTTGCGCGGAAATTGCTTTCCTCTCTTTGGCTGGAGACCATCATCCTCAAACTAATTTCCTGTTTAGTGTTCAATATTTGAAAGCAGGAAATTGTCATAATAAATAGGAAGCTTTGAGTTTGGTGGAAACACATTCAGAAATTTGGTTGCTCAGGAAATCATTTTTGCCTACTTTATTAAAAACCTAGACCTTATTTCGCATTTTCTCCCCTTATTCTCTCTATAGCCATTATCAAAAGAACATTATTAAATATCAATCTCTGCTTGGCACTATGAGAAAGTGAGTGGATCCCCATCTATTAGCAGCTGGTCACAACAACTGCAAGAACAAAAATGACAGTATTAATTTGGTATTTAACTATTGATAGACACTCTTCTAAGTACACCCTTCTAAGACACTCTTAGTTGGTTTTTTTTTTAATTAATCCTCACAATAGCCATGCGAGGAAGGTACTGTTATTACTTTCATTTTATTGATGAAGTTCATAAGACAGGAAGTCAGTGATATGCTGAAATCACACAACTAGTAAACCATGGCCTGGATTCACCCCTTCCCAGCTCATATTATCAACTGCTATGCTCTGCTTCTAAAATCTAACCAGAAAACAACTAGAAAGAATAGAGAGTATGCACATATAGACCAAAAATATGAGTGTGGATTCATTACTGCATATTAGAGTTAAGCACATTTTGCAGGATGGGGGTGAGAAGGAAACTCGGGGAATTGTATCTTGAGGAGAATTTTTTCTGTCTTCCAAAAAGTGAGCTTCCACAGAGGAGACTATACATTTGCAACTTGATTGAAGGGATAGGGTGGGTGCGGGAGATGAGGAAGCAGCTGAGGTTTTGTTTTAAAAAAGGAAAAGGTTTGATGGGCCACAGAGGGAGTGGGGTGGAGGAGTTTGAGATTGGGGGCCTCAACCAGTTGGTCTGCAGGAAGCAAGGTCAACACATCACAGAGACCCAGCTCCTTGGAACCGACCGCTCAGCTGGCTGAGGCAGCTCCACTCTACAGCACGGAGAAGCAGAATATGGCGCCAGCCTGACATGGCCTCACCCTGACACATCCAGAGCCTTTTGCATGTCACCAGAGGCGGGTGAATTTTAATCAGACACCACTTGTTTAAGCTTTTTATCCTAATGTTGGAGCAATGTGATGGAGTGACTCAAATGCCAGCCTAGCAAGTCAATAAAGTCAGATTCTATTCTTGGTCTTTTCTGGGGCAAGTTGCTGGCTGGAAGTAGCAGTCATTCTGAGTAGCTGAAAATAACTAACAAGACATTTTAACGAGTTAATAAATCTTTCTCACTGAACTACATGGAAAGACATGAAACATTACACTTTAGCTACTCACCAGCCTTAATTAAACTTGATGTTGAAAAGGTCAGTGCCCTATCTGGTGGGTTCCAAATCACTTCAGACCTGAAAGTAGGGGTGACTGTAGACGTGACATAAAATGTGTACACAGGGAATTGGGAGCCTTATGCCTTCCACTGGAACCTTAAATGGGTGTATTTTAAATGAGCCACACCCCAACTAATAACAACTGATATTCATTAAGGGCTGGCTCTGTGTAAGTCACTGTCCCAAGTGCTTTTGATACTTTAACTCATTTAATTCTCAGCAGCAACCCTGGTAGGTACACAGTGTTATAATTCTTGATAGCTGAGGAAACTGAGGCACAGAGAGTTGCAATGATTTGGCCAAAGTTCTGCAGCCTGCAAAGTGATAGAGCCAAGGTCTGATGCACGGAGTCTGACTGGAGATCCTCCATGCTTAACTTCTAGGCTCTGCTGCCTCCTTCAATTGGATTGGGCTGCACTCCCATAGTTAAACACGCCAAGCCACCCATGGGTTTCGAGGCACTACTGCCTTCCAGGAATCCCTGCAAAGGCATTTTAAGATGGGTCAAAGTGTGCAAGGCACTCTGGGAAACCTGATTCTTACCAATATCATACAAAGTGGTGGAGGTCACCAGGAGGTTGGGCTGATAAGAAAAATCATTGCAGTTGTTTGAACTAAAACATCTTGATTCAGCAAACATTTATCGAGCTTCTCCTGTGAACTATATAGATACTGTGCTAGGTGTTGGGGAGAAATATGAGTAAGACGTGGTATCGCCCTTCAAAGAGCTCACAGGTGAGCAGATGTGCCCTGTATAAAATTTCTGTGAAAACAACAAAAGCTTTCTGGACTGATCTTTTGTGAACTCAGCACTTGAGTTCAGAGGGAGTCTTGCCTGCCTGAGCTGCACTGGGTTAGACTGAATTCCTACGTAGTGGACACATATTTCCTGCCTGCTTTTTTATATTCCATAAAAATGCAGAGCTCTGTGGTGATGGGCATGTTTGCTCTTAGACATTTTGAACAGAGATGAGATGTGAAAGGCACTGTTCGCCCTGAAGGCCAGCTCAGCCATGCAGTAATGGGCGCACACCCTGCGTTCTGCTTGGTGTGAAACCAAGCGAGAAATACATCATCCATATCCTGCTTGGCACAAGTAGAAATTTTCCGAAAACTCCAGCCGTTGCCCCCAGCCGTTACCATCAGCCGTTGCCATCAGTTAATTACTCTGCTCTATAAAATACTAGACCCTTCCCTTAGTCGGGGCTGACGCCACTCGTGGGCTCAGTCCGGTAGGTTAATAAACTTGCTCGCTTGAATATCGGTGTCTCTTGCACCCTGTCTCCTCGGTGAACCTTTCAAGATGCAGCTAATTTCTCATCCTTTCCAGAAGCATCTATTCACAGGGAAGGACGTCTTAGAGTCATCCCAACTGGGCGTAAATGCTGGTGTGATCACTTCGGGCTACATGTTCTTGGGCGAACTACTTCATCTCTCTGAGCCTAGACTCCCTTATCTGTAAAATGAACAAAATAAAAGTAGTCGCCCTTAGAATTCTTTCAAGGACAAATTAGAAGCAAAAATGCATTACAGTGTTGATCCCATCGTGCCACAGCTAAAGCTCTCTATAAGTGTAAGCTATTTTGATAATTTCCCTGGCGTTGCTCCATTTCTGAGTTCCTCTCCTCATGCAATAAGTACACTGGAAGACCCTCTCTAGCTAAACAAAGATTATTTGTTTAGACCCTCTCCTCTTTTTTACCCCCAGGGCTGATAATAAATTAGCCCCGGGACAAGATATGGGAGTAACATGCTCAGAATTTCTTGTTGACAGTTTCCATTTATGGGAATGCAATGGAAGTAACACGGAAGAGATTCCTCTGGACTAGTGTCTGAAGTTGGTGACATGGTTGAGGGACTGGGACCTTGAGAGAAAGCCAACGCCACCTTAAACGTTGGGACACAGAGCATCCACTGTCCTTGTCAGCTCTGTGTTCACTTCTGATCGGCTCCTTGCTGCTCTCCCCAAAGGCTGCTCTGAGCTGCTTCTATTAATACTATCCTCAAGCTTTCCTTTCTCCTGTGCCTGATCTTGGCCTTCTGTAGAAAACCTTACCCTCCGCCATGATTCAGTCTCATGCCCCAGTCTGGCCTGTTTTACAGTTCACATTGGAGCCGCTTCGCTTGGTACCCTTGTCGTCACGCTCTCCCCTGGGGCTCCGGGCTTCTTCAGCTACAAGGCACTTAGTAATACGATTCTTTCAACATGCTCTGAGAGTTTGCATGTGCTGTTGCCTCTGCCTTGAAAACTCTTCTCTCTCTTTCCACAGTCCACTGCCCCCCTTTCTCAAAAGGAACAAATTCTCCAGGCCAGGATCACCTTGGTTAACTTCTACTCATATTTCAAGACACAGATTAAATATCACGTCCTCAGGGAGGCCTTCCCAGAGCTTTACTCTAGGCTAAATCCCTTTGCGTAAACAGAATCCCTTGATGCTCTTTTTTTTTTTAATAGCCCCTAATACAGCAGTGATTTGCTTAAAGTCTATATAAAGGCCATAGGTCAGACACTGTATCTGTCTGGTATTCACTGTGTGAATCAAAACAGGTCTGCCTCCCCCCACCCCCACCCCCCAGAGGCAACCTCTTATAAAATTTTCTGTTTGAAACTCTTCCAGTAGCTTTTTCCATAACTTTGAATAATATAGCTATTTATTATTTCTTGATTTATTAACTGAAGCAATAATGACTGGTTTCCTACCATGAAAGATGAGGGTTTAATTTACTTTCTCTACCTCTCTTTTTATTCCCTCTCTTCTTTCCAATGTTTGTTAAGTTTCATTTTTAAGTTTTATCATGGGGTTATCTTTTATAAGCAAATAATAAACCTCAGCCATCATTTCTTTCCATAAACATGAGATAGTTACTCTTGACTCTTTACTAAATTAGACAAGGATGTTTGTATTCTTACCATTGCCTCCTCTTGTCTTCTCCCTTCTGCTTTCCAAATTTTGCCAGCTCTACTTTTATTTTAATATCATCAGATTGACCACAAATGCAGTCTGTTTCATAATTATAATTTAGACTTCTATTTTGTCTATAGTTTGATTTTGAAAGTAGAAAACAAATGTTGTCCTTTGACTTTGTAAAATGTTTGTCACTTGCAGAGCTACTGAGGCAGCAGAGCTCAGGTCTTTCTCTGTGGGTTCGGTGTCCCCACTCCTGTTCTCTTAGAAATAGAATGTGCCTAATGGCAAGATCAAATTTCAAATGGCTTCTATTTTTCTTATTCTCAGTCAATTCTCCCCCATGAAGCCACAATCATGCTTAATGTTTAGACCACAATTTCCTTGTGCAGTTTATTTTAAAGTTTTCTTTCTGGAGTTTCTGTTGCTTTCCTTTTTTCTTCTTGATAAAAGCATACGTATTTTCTGTGGACTAAAAGTTACCTTACCATTCGTCACATGAAATCACAGCCTTTCTCTTTTCTCAGTCAGATTATTATTGCTTTGTAGATGTTGGTGGTTCCTTCTGGAAGCTTCTTGGATCCTTTTTATCATTTGTGTTCTAAAATTTCAGAAGATTGTGTCTGATTTTTTTTTAACCATTCATATTGCTGAATATTTAGCAGGCACTTCCAACCTGAAGATTTCTGTATTCTATATAGCCTTGAGAAATTTTCTCCTATTATTTTATTTATATTCTTTTCTCTGTTTTTTATTATTATTATTATCTTTTTCTCTTTGACTCTCTGGCTTTTACTTTTTTGTCTCACATTTTTATTTTTATGGGGGCTATTTTACTTTTTGGGAAGTGCCTTCAACTTATTGTCTTATGAATTTGTTATTTTTAAACTATTTGGTGTTCTTTTTCATCGTATTCTATTTTGATTTTATTGATGCAATTTGTCTTGAAGACTAATTAGCTTTTTTAAAGAGTTCTCCTGTGATACCTGAAATACTTATGGTTTCCATGGAGCCTATTATTCCGGGTGTATATCCTCTTTCAAGGTGCTGGTTTTCCTCAGATATCTGATGATTCTGGTTGTACTTTCCTATTTAAGGGTGAAGGGTCGGGTTATTTATTCAGGTCTGCTGGAGACAATTCACTCTGCTCTTGAGTAGATGGGTCTAGCTCTTCCATCAGTTGCTTTCAGGAGTGAGAAGTATGACTAGTAGCTCTATGGCTTGGCTTGTTGGCTGGAGGATTTTGCTTCCAGATAGAGTAATGGCAAGATCGCCATTAGGCTGGACTCCCCACAACCCAAATGGTAGATTTAGGAGAACTTTGCTCTCCATAGCCGTGCTCTCATTCTTAGTTCCCACGCACATTAGATATGAAACAATTTTAGTGTCCCTATTAATCTCCTCTTTGTTTTCTGTAGTGGCAACAGAATGCCTGGCTTGAGGTAAAAATACAATAATTGTTTTAAATGACCATATGATAGTAGCAAAACAGCTTTTATATATTTGCTTTTGAGAGTTCACCACTCATTAAGTCATGCTCCTTGTACCCAAGCAACTAATAGTCTAGCTTCTAATGGAAGAAACAGATGTATAAACAAATCACTATAATAAAGAGAGATAAGTGCAACAGAATGTGTTTGTACAAAATGCTGGCACTTGAGAAAGAGACATTAAGTCTGAACCAGGAGAGAGAGAGAGAGGAGAGGAGAGGAGAGGAGAGGAGAGGAGAGGAGAGGAGAGACCGAGAACTGCAGAGAAGGTGACATTTCCAGAGTGTATTGTTGCTCCTGGAGCCAGGCTCCTTAGATTTGAATCCCACCTCCTTCACTTACTGATTCTCCTTGGACAAGTTATCTCTTTGCCTGTTTCCTTTCCTGTGAAATAGGCATATGATAATAGCCCCAACTTCCTATGTTTTTTGTGAGGATTAAATTTATTAATACACGTAAAATGCTTCAATGGCACATTGGCCTCAAATTAGCTCATTGTTATTGCTGTTATTTCTTGATATGGCCTTGAATGGAGTTTGATAACCAGAGAATGGGCAGATGGTTATTACTGGGAAAATAAGCTCTGTGAGTGCAGGCACAGTGGCATGACATGTAGGCACATTTAGAGAGGAGAATGGCCGAGTATGGCTAGAATGCACGTTCCAGGACATGTGGAAGGAGCTAGACAGGTCACAGGAGGCCATGGAAGTGCACAGAGGAGCTGCTTATGCATCTCTTGTCAACGGTTTTCTGGCTTGAGGTGCTGGGTGCCTATGCATTTCATAAGTAAGGCAATTAATGAAGTTAGGGTATCTAATAACCTACATACATTTTAAAACTTCTAGGGGCCCCATTTAATAGGTGCCATGGACAATTAGACATTTTGAGAATATATAGAAATGTTTGCCTGAAGAAGACAGCCAGGGAGGTGACAGGATTTAAAATGATTGCATGAAAAACTTCATAGCAGGGGTGGGTTCGATGGTCTTTTTTACGAGGGGTTAGACTTGTGGGTAACTTTGAATTCTAGCACTTGGTCCAGTGTGCTGAAGGGTTAGCAAGGCATATTTTGGAAAGACGTGATGGTAAACTTTCTAACCATATAGAGCCATCATAAGATGTGGTTTGCATTCTGGGTAGGGGTCTAGCCACTGGAAGTGCCCAAGCAGATGGAGGTGGCTGGATCAGTGCTGATGGCATGGGGGTCTTCTGCCTGGGGTGGGCCCATATCATCCAAGGTTTCCACCCACGTGCCACTGCTTACGGGATCTCCAGGCCAGAACTCATTTTTCAGTTTCTCCATTGCAGCCTCAGCACCTTCTCTCCCCATCTATACGTATGTGGTTTCACTTTCCTTTAGAAATTTCAGCACTGAAGGGAAAGATTGGCTCAGTGTAAGCAAACAGGCTGAGGCCAAGTCTCTGACACCCTCTGGCTTGCCATATCACTGATGTCTCCCCAGCGGGGCCTGAAAATCGCTTTAAAAAGTCTTCAGTCTACTGCTCCTTGCCCTCTGATTACACATGGCCTGCACTCTTTCCAGAGGTCAAGGTTTATTTCCTGATACCTTTCAGCTTCTTCGTCTGCTTTCTTACAAAATCCCTCAATCCTTCTTCCTTCTAAGTCCCCAGCCCCACGAAGCTTGGGCAGGACAGGAAACACAGGGAAGGTTGAATCACTCCCACCCAGCTCTTACTTGATGCATCTCAGTTTGTTTTAGGCCTTTGTCTGAGGAATGGAGCTGCTTTTTCGTGGCTGCTATCATGCCTGGACCTAAAAGCTCCCATGCCCCACAGCCATTCATTTTCATTCTGGAAGCTTTTAAAAGTCAAGTCTCATCCTCAGAGAACCACTGGTACATAGCACAGAAGCAAGCATGGGAAGCTTCAAATGCTGTTGCATTGAACAGATATTTGGGGGCTTGTAGACGGCTTCAAAGAGTCAAATTACAATGGTATTTCCATGAGCAGGTAGAGAACCTGAGGAAACTGAAACAATTTCTCCCCAATCTGGCCAATGATCCTTGTTGAGGGGTCCGATTTGCTCTGCGTTTTATGCTGGACTGGGCAAAATAAACAATGTGCAGGGAGAGCACTAATTGCTTCATTTATTCCTCCATTTAGCCAGGGAAACATCAGTGCTCATTCAGCCTCAGAATGGAAAATTACATGTTGGGGAGAAAACAGCCACACTGAAGGAATGACAATGCAATTCAGGTTCTGCTCTTTCACATATTTTATTTATCCAGTGAAGGAAGAAAAAAAAAAAAGACAGAATACGAAGGGGCACAAAGTCTGAGAGAATACCCATGTCACATCTTCCATTTCCCTCAGTTCTTGAAATCCACAGATTAAATAAAATCGCAAAGGGATGAGACAAACATCTTGCTGGAGAATAAAATGTCTTATTGGAGAAAGAAAACCCTTTTTAAGGTTAATATCTACTCAGGGGTTTCTTATTTGAGAATGGCTTACTTTTGTCTTTATAAAAATATGGCAGCATCGTATAAACTGCTGGGGTTGGATATTTAAGGGATTGGTGGACAGAGGCTGCTGACTGGGTGACTCTCCGAGTCCAGGTCTAAAAGAACTCCCCTGTGGTGAGAGTCCCAAAACATCGTAAACACCCTTTGGAGGGGGGAGACACGATGACACATGGTACAAAAGGAATCTCAGCTATCACAGTCTGGGACTCCCATTATGTAGATGGGGAAACTGAGGCTTGGGAGGTTAAGTGACTTCCCCAAGGTCACAGAGCTAGTTAGTAGTAAGAATTCAAATTTCTTGGCTTCGAATTCAGTGCTTTTGGACATTGAGTACATAGATACTCCTAACATTAACTTTTTCCCCAAGATTCTACAGTTGGCAATTTTAGTTTTTTTAAGTGAAAAAAACTAAAGAAAAAAAGATTTATGGAGAAATCTGATAAATTTGTATCCAATCTCAAGAACCTCATGTTAAGATATAGTTGAAAGACTAGCGATTGGGTCAAAGTCAGGGAACTTCATTTTTCTAAGAACACATATGACAATATCTTACACTTAGTGAGACAGGAATGGAAGGCAGCACCACACAGGGGAGATTAGAAAAACCAATATTAGAAAATAAAATGGGCACGTTAGCAGTTGGTAGGCTGGTCTAAACTGTTCAGCATTTTCCAAAAACACGGAAAAGGACACTAAGTCACAATCTATGGGAGGGGAGTGGGAGGGGGCTCCTGACGGACACACAGAAACACCCTCTAAGCAGCTGGGAGCCTGTGCACAGCTGGACACATGGCGTCCACCTTCCCCAGAGCCACTGAGCTGAGCAAGTGTGAGCTCGCGCCCCGTGCTGCCCACAGACAAGCACAGGCCTGTGCAAATCAACACCGAATCTTTGTCACTTCAAAAGCTGGCCTGCTTCATTGTAACCATGTTAGAGAGGGGAGGACCGGTGGTGGCGGTGGGGAGGTTCAGGTTGTTGATACAGGCTGGACATTTTGAACCCTGGACAAAGTGACCGGTATCTTTGTTTCCCCTGGGCCCGGAGCTTTTGTAATGGGCTGGGTGTGTACCTTGATGTCTGCGATTCGCTCTTTAAACTTTTGCTGCAGGAATTTTTCTTCTTTGGAGTAACTTTTTGCAAACACCGACATCAGCAGGCACCCCGCCATGGACGTTCCCCCGATGCAGAAGAGCACGGCTCCTGCCAGCTTGCACAGGTCAAGGGCTCCGTTAAACTGGACAGCATGCGTGTCGACCACCACGAAGTCAGCTTCGCCAAAGGCTTCAATTTTGGGGGGCACAAGAAAGCCCACTGCCAGAACAGTCAATCCAAGAATCACAAAGACTGTGCCAGAGATGAGTCCGACCTAGAGAAAGACACAGTGAAGCAAGACAGATAAGCACAGTGCTTCAGCTATCCCTGAGACTACCAGGGCAGGACTCGTCTTGGATTTTTTGGAGAGGAAGTGAACTTTCCTAGTCACCCCAAATCTGTATGCCTACACAATTTTCTGGTTAAAAAAGAAGGCGGAAGGAGGACCTTTCTGATTTTAATGACAGCTAGAAATTGATTTTTTTTCTTCTGAGCTTTCAGTTTGTACAATGCTTTGTTGTTGACAAAGCCCCCTTTTGCTTACATTGTGTCACTGGGTCTCGGGGAAGACAGAAGCAGCCCTGATATTCAGGAGCTGGCCTAACTCTATCCATTAGGCCTAGATATTGTTAGAAGCTGCCTGGAGCTCACAGCGAAGCCATGTTGTTCCCCTGTCGGCACAATCAATCTCATAGAACATAACATCAGGCAAGCTCATTCTGAGCCCGTGATGCAGTGTGACCACTTCATCATTTTCTCTCAGCACAGACAAAATCAAGGTCATTGTGCAAGCCACAAAATACCCAATACCCCCCCACACACACACACACTAATATGAATAACTGCTGCTTCTTTACCAGTTACTGCTTTAGTCTGGCTCTAGGCTGCTGTCTATATGGATAAGATTCATTAAGAAATCCAATCATAGAATTGTCCATGACAATGCAGAGTGATCTCCTGTTCCCTTAGACCCTCTCCCAAATCGCCCACCCAAAGCCTATAATATGTCATTTCTCACACTCCCTTCCTGAAATACCCCAGGAAGCCCTATGGTGTCACCTCTTTCACTATGATGCGTAATAAACTCAACTCGCTCAATATATAGGTATGTGCTGGTGATTTAGGCTGGCGGACATTGACAGTATGTGTAACTACTCACCCCTTCCCCAAGTAAGCGGGGAAGGACCCATAATCACCAGTTTACAGGTAAGGAAATGCAGCCTCACAGAGGGCAGGTCACTGGCCCAGGAAGAACAGCTAGCAAGTTGCAGAGGAGGGCTAGAAGCCACAGATCTGACCCCAGGCTGGTGCTTTCTCCTCTAACATGAAACTCTTTGGGCTTTACTTGTGCAGATGAGAAGTGTTAGGAGTAGCAGATGAAAAGTGTTAGGAGTAGCAGATGAAGATTACACTGCATCAGCTCAAGTTCTAATAAAATGTAGCATGCTGAAGATGGAACATAACATACCATTTAGGGGTTTAAGCTCAGAGGGTGGAGTTAACAGGCTCAGGCTTGGATTCTAGCACCGCCAACTAGAAAGTTACTTAAATGATTCTCTTGTTAATTTCCCATCTATAAAATGATAAATGATACTAGTACCTACCTTATACTGTTGTTGTGAGGACTAAATGAGACGTGCATGAAAGTACTTAGCCCTGTGCCTGACTAAGTAATATATTGTAACAAGTAGCTGTTATTATTGGGAAATGTACCTCTCATAAAATTATGCTACATTGGCAACCTCATTACAACATAATGCTCAGCACTTGGAATAAAGAACAGCTAACATAGTTATTTATTTTTTAACCACATTTTTCATTTCCTCCTGTTTCTAATTTCTTTTAGTTAGAATAACAAGGTTGGAAAAATAATGAAATGCATAATACCATTTAATCTGGAACATTTAAAGTATGTTTAAGTTATTTATTTATTACATTCTCAGGTAATACACTAAAAAAGAAGGTTTGGATAACAGAAGGAAAACATTTGCAAATCCATCACCTTAACAAAGCAGGGAAAGGAAAACTAGTATATCCAGCATTGTGAACCTTGAGAAGGGATATATCTACCAAGAAGGACTCCTTGTGGTTTAATTGGGCTCATATTCATAACCAGTCTTTGCTGAGGCCTCACATGCACGCTGCATTTCTGGAGAAAGCCACAGACTGAACTGTCAGCCTCCTGTACTATGCTTCTGCACAGTGTGAGCTGACCATTATAAAGGAGTTCCTGGAATTGTATTTTGACCAATGGGCTGAGACTTTCCCTGTCCAATCAGAGCTATGCAGCTATATCCTCATTTGCATTTTTACTGACCAATCAGAGTGGCTCCAGCTAATCAGGACAGTGCTATTTGGACCAATCAAACTGTGCAAATTTGGATTGCAGGAAAATGGACCAATCAGGGACCAGCATGGGAGCTTTCTCTGCATAAGCCAGCCTCCCCTTTGTTTCAGAGGAATGCATTTTCTGTTTCTTCTGAAGGCTGAGTTTTCCAGGCTTGCACACTGTTTTTACTTGAATCAAGTTTCTCCTTTTACAGATTGGAGACTCCTGTTGGCATTGGGTTGGTATCAGCAACCTTTTGTTGACAGCATCTATTGTGACCTAAGCATATTGCTAAATGTATTTTTCACTTTATCCTCACCAGTGTCTTATGAGAGGTAGGTATATTTATACCCATCTTACTTGTAAGAAACTAAGGTGTTTAGGATTGAAGAAGCATACATAGTTCAAGGTCCCATAGGAGCAGGTGGCTTGTGATCAGCTCTAACCCAGTGCAAGACTTCTAAGTGCTCCCCTTTTTATTCTCCCATGATACTTCACCAATTACTATTTTGTATATTACCTGCTATTATTTTTTTTTATTGCAAGAGTTTTTGTTACCACAAATGGACAAAATTCCATTACGTAATATTGTAAAAAGGAAATTGAAAACAAACAAAAAGTCAATATAGTGTCTTCTGAAAAAAAATAGAAACTATTCTACATAAGATATAAGTAGTACAGGAAAACTTGGGTTATAAAATATTACCTTTTGAACAGCTTTCCACATTTTTCTAAAAATGGTGGTGAATAAAATCACCTCCAAAGACTATTATTTAAAAATAACTTTTACAAAGTGACTCACATTGGAAAATTCTGAATGGAAAAACGAAATTAACTTAAATATCGATGGTGACAAGCTTCATATGTCACAAAATTACCTCCCTCCTCAAGAACTGGCACTAATTTTCAAAAATTGAGGGCAGCGAAAATGTATCCATCTTAGTTTATGAGATTCTTAAGAGCAACTGAGGCCAACGTTCTGCATCTTCTATTTCTGTCTTGTCTCTCCACAGCTCTTATTGTGCTTAATGAATATTCCTGACTGACTAACCTAAACCACCAGACTGCTGAATATGGAGCCAGGTGATTGATTCTCAGAACAGTCTGCTCCTCAACTAAACAGTGCTTTATAGATTAGAATCCACTCTTGGAATATCACTTAAAAGCCAAAAGGCAAACCACAACTTGCAGATGGTGGGACTTCTGCTCACTTTAAGAACTAGAAATGGCTGGCCTCCCTGAGCCTCCTCCCTTTTCCTTGTTACACCTGAGTAGCAGAGAGATGCCCAACCTCTGTGGAGGGGAGCCCAAGGTAATGAATAGCTAACTCCAAAGAATCTGAAGGTGCCATCAATGCAAGGCTAACGAGGATCTCCGCGAGGTGTGCCCAGAGAGGGACTCCAAATCTGTTAAAACAGGCCAGGGAGAGCTTGGGATGGTAGGTGTGAAGAAGCAATGACAGGATCAAAATTTCCCTGCATCTTAACTTCCTAAGCGTATAATAGAGGTGAGAAGGGATGTTGGGATACATCATCTTAATCCTGGTACCTTGTTGGCATACCAGAAAGAATAAAAAAACTTTGGTATTGATGCTATACAGTATCATAACAATTATCTTTGCATACAGCTCTAAGTTGAAGTGGCCCTATTTCTAAAATGGGGCTCTATTAAATAGAGAGAGTTAAAACAATGCAACACAGAGGTATTTTAATGGTCTAAGAGACCAAAGCAGCCCTGTTTAGGGACATGCAGAAGAGTTGAAATGCTGCTGGGCAAGGGGCCTCCCCCCAAGCACACCAGAGCAGTCTGAGGGGCTATGGGGTGATTAGGTCAACACCAACACAGAGAGAGAGAGAGAGAGAGAGAGAGAGAGAGAGAGAGAGAGAGAGAGAGAGAGAGAGAGAGACAGAGACCTTCCCAGGCAATGACAAATTAGCAAGGACAGTTTCTGAACTGTGACTTCTCGTGACTCTCTTGGCTGTGGGGAGGATGTGTGAAAACCCAGTCCCCCGGCTGGGAAGGAGGACTGGATAGAGAGAACTTGGATTCCAGAAACTCTGCTGCTGGGGGCGACAAGCCTGACACTGCTGTTATTTTGACCAACATCCCCTTCGTTGTATCTCTATGAGCTGATGATTTCTGAAAATGCAGTTTGCTCCAATAAGCAGAACTGGCAGCAGCAGCAACGCAGCTGTTCTGGCAGAGACAAGGCAGTAATGACTGCTGGAAGCAAGAACTAGTGTGGCAGGGAAGAACAGCGTGTGGTGGGGAATGCTGGCTGGAGCGAAATCTGAAAGGAGCCATCTGGGTTGGAGGTAACTCAGGAGAAGCATATCAAGACTGAAGCCTGGCTTTTCTTCTTCATTCGCCCTGTGGGCTGTGGCTGACCTCTCCTCAGCAGGATCTGAGCTACGAGTGGTGTCACTTGCCAGCAGGGATGACAGAGTCAAGCTCATCGTCCTGACCTTCTTGCCTGACTTCTTGTAAAGACACTGAGCTTTACAGAGTCACAGCCTATGTCACGCTATGATCTAGGTCCTTCCACAAGCTTTACCTCCTACAGTCTCCACAGTCACCCTTCACCTGGGTCGTGATACCCATGATCCCACGTTAGCTCTTCTACCTTACAGAGACTCTGTCCCTCTAGCACGTGAACAAATTCAATTGCTCCCTCCTTCAAAATCTATTCTAGATCCCTGTGTTCCCCTCCAGCTACTGCTTGAACTCATTCCTAATCTTGATAGCCCGGCTTGGTCCTCCATGATTTCACAGAAATTCCTCTCTCTGAAGCCACTAAAGACCTCCTAATTGTGACATCACATGTGATTTTTCTCTTCTTATCTCATTTGAATGTTCTATAGTCATTCATGCTTTCTTAAAACATTCACCTATTGCTACACCTGATACAACTCTTTTTTCTTTCTACATCTACCTCTTTAATAACCCACTCTCAACCCACTTTGTCAGACATTGTTCTTAGATTATTGGTGTTCTCCAGGGTTCCACCCTTAACTCACACCTTTTGTTCAGTATGTCTTCTCTAGGGTTTAACCTGTGGCTGCAGTTTCAACCCCCACCCATATACCAATGATTTCCAAATCTCAACTCCAGCCTAAATCATTCTCCTGGGCTCTAGCCTCATATTTCTGACAGCCAATAGGAGGATCTACACAGAAATGTCCCCAAGGCTCAGGAAACCCAAAATATTCAAAATGGTCCTCCTTCCTTCCTCCCTGCCTCCCTCCCTCCCTCCCTCCCTCCCTCTCTCCCTCCCTCCCTTCCTTCCCAATTTTTCTATCTGTGTTCCTGGTAGCCACCCATTCACTGAGTCTTTCTTCACATTCACAGTCAATAGATAATTAAATCATATTGATTCTACCTCCTGAAGCTCTCTTGAATGTTGTCTTTCTTCTCCACATCCCCACAGCTACTCTAACGGTGCTGCTACTGTTATATCATCATGATAGCATTCTGATGGTCTCCACTGTTAGTCTCATCCTTCTTTATCTATCTTTCAAGTGCCATCTGAGAAAATGTGTAGAAACAGAAAGAATGCCACATGGTTTCTCTTCTTAAGAGGCTTCCTCTCATTTCTAGTATAGAGCCAGCTGTCCTTTCTAGTATAAAACCAGCTCCTTAATATCCAGCAAAACTTTGAAGACAAATCTAAAATGTAAGTTTAAATTCTGGCTTAGCTCACAGGAGAAACTGGAGCAATCAGAACAGATAGGAGGAAGGTCAAGAGAAAAGAGAGGGACAAGAGGCACTTTCACTCTTAGTCAGGCTACGGAGGCGGTCTTGCCTTGTCCCTGAACATGGCTGTTGGACACCCTTTGAGTGGTTTCTTATATGGGTCGAGGAAAAGTTACAGAGGAGGATAACCCTGGGGTGAGGAAAAAGAAGGATTGAGAGTGAGAAGACTTATCCCATGAGTTCATACCTGCCATACTGAGGCTGTTTGCTGCACAAGCAAGTGGTAACAGCCTTAGTCAAGGTCTAGTGCAAGGATAAGAAAGAAAAGTTTCACCTTGGGCAGCAGCAGTGGGTGGCAGGGCGTAGGTGGGACCATGTCACATAGAGTTTTGCATATGGCAGCAGTTGCAGGCACTGGGATAAAGTAGCAGTGACTGAGACAACCATGCAGTAATCTAGGACCGGTAAGAGGCAATGAATGTGTGTAATACTGTGTGTGCTTGTGTGCGTGCGTGCGTGCATGCATGTGTGTGTGTGTGTGCACACCTGATTGTGAGATGACCTCCCCAAGAAAGCCTAGACTTACTATTATCTTGCCCCCTCACTGTACTCCAACTGGAAGTTTCTAGAAAAATTTGTTTCACGGCTTTTAAAAGTCTTTCATGATCCAGCTCTTGTATGCATTCCAACGTTCATCTTTTGACCCCTCTCCTTCAACTTCTAAACTTGCACCCCAGCCATACTGAACTGTTTGCAGTCTCCAGCACACGCCATCTTCTCTCACCACTCAGCTTTGGCAGCGCTTTCTCTATTGGGTGCCCCATTCCTGCTTGTTCCCAGGCGATCTCTTCTGTGGAGCTATATCCTCCCCAGGCTGCATCAGGTCCTCCTCCTCACCCCCCAAACCCTGCGCTCCCAGTAAATAATATGACTGCCTTTAGGGGAGCATTTATCATGTTGGGTTGTAATAATCTGTGTATATGTCTACCTTCCCTACGTGTGAACTCCTCTAAGTCAAGGCTCTATCTTATTCCCAGGTGAAGAACAGCGTTGTATTCACAATTGAACCCCAGGCCTACCACATGGCCTTGCTCATAGAGGACATATAAATGTTTATAGAAAGAAAGAATAGCACTGTGAGCTAGATCCATAGGACAGAGCAAGTATTCTAATTCAGGCCCATTTGATTCCAGTCTCCTTTCTCGTTAAGTCCCTCCATGCTGCCCACTGCTAAGGAGATGGAGGTGATAAAACAGTGATTCTTAGGATATTTATTCAGGTTCACTGTAGGGGTCTGAATGCCCAGCCTAATGTTTAATGATTAGGGTATGAGTCTAGGATTTGGATTTTGCTGGGACATAATCTCTATGAGGCCAGGGACTTTTGCCTTTTGTTTTGTTTTGTTTTGTTTTGTTTTTTCTCTGAAGTAGGTCCAGCACAACAGGAACAAACACATTCTTGTTTGTGTAAAATAAAAAGACAAAAATATTGAAATCTGAATTCTGAGGTTGGTAATTTATGGTGAGTTCTTTAGTTCAAATCCATACTTATATATTGTTTGATGGATTTACAGCATCGAAAATCATATAACCCACCACTGCTTTGGATCCACATGGATGCTACAATATTCTGTACGTCAGTGACATTTTAGGCTCTTGGCACAACAGATCTGTCAAGCAAATATTTGCTTTTTGACACATACTGAGGCAACCACCCACTTATGTGGGTAAATACAAGATGTTCCAAGCTTGGCTATGTACTGCATTGATCCAGGCCAGTAAGGAGCCATTTCCACAGGGCAAGGAAGATGGCTTGACCGATTCTAAAACAAAGCATGGGACACTAGTAAGATTTTGAATTAACAAAGGTCTTGGGTAATCTATGGTAATAACTGTGTTACCCAATACTTTATTTATTAACTAGATTTCCAGTTTTATTTCCAACTCAGTGTTCCATATGGCATCTGGTAATAGTAATTTCTATATCGAATGCTTACTGAGTGCATACTAGACATTGTTCTAAGCTCTTTGCAAATATTATATTATCTAATTCTCACAACTTTATGTGATTGGTACTATGAGTATCACTGTAAGAATCCCATTAAGGTCAATGATTTGTGAAAAGTTGCAGAGTTATTAAACGGACGAGCTGAGATTTAAACCATGCAGTCTGAGGACAGAGTCCATGCTCATAATCATCATGCTACATTGTCTCTTGTTACACTATTGCCAATAAATTGCAAGTTTATTCAATATCAATGTTAAAAATTCTGAGGTCTTTTGGGAGAAAGTCAGGATGATTGGAAACCACTGAGACACAGAATGTTAGGCTGCATTTTCTCAGCATCCCTTTCTGAATCCTCAGCCTTTTTTGATTTCTAAGTGTTGGAAGGTCCCAATGCCCTCTTCTATGTCCCTACTGTCTTCCTGGATGATCCCACCTAGTCTAGTGCCTTATGTACGCGTACATTCTATATACTAACAACTCCCAATCCACAAATTGAATGAATTACTTAAATTAAAAATGTGATAAATTATTTATCATATTTAAATTGCCACTAGAGTTCTCCACTTGCATGTCTAACAAGGCATCACCAATATAACATGGTCAGAATCAAACTCTTGGTCCCGCACCCATCCTGCTGCTTTCTTAGTGTTCTCCATCCCAGTAAATGATAACATCTTCACTAAATAGCTCAGGCTACCAGACTTGGAATCCTGCTTGACTCCTCCTTGTCTCATATCTAATTCATCAGCAGGTCTTGACCACTAGGTCTTCAAACTTTATGCTAAATCTGGCTACTTCTCACCATCTCCACTACCGTCTCCTTAATATAAGCCACCATCATCTCTTGCCAGGGTACTTTAATGGCCTCCTAAATAATCTAGCTGCTTCTACACTTGTCCTTCTATAACCCATTTTCTGTATAGCAGCCAGAATTATTGCATTAAAATATTAGATCATGTCACTCTTTTGCATAAAATGTTCATACGGCTTCTCATGTCTCTCAAGGTAAGAGACAAAGTTCACACCACCATGTACAAGGCTCTACATAAATGATCTGTGCCATTATTTTTCTGAATCCATTGTCTTTCTTTTCTCCCTCTCATTCTACTCCAATCAGACTGTATCTCTTGTTATTTTTCAAATACACCAAACTTGTTCCCATTTCAGAGCTTTTGGACTTGCTGTTTTCCTAAGCCTAGAATGATCTTCAGCCAAATAATTTAACGGTCTGCTTCCTCAGTTCATCCTGGTATTTGCTCAAATGTCATCTCTTCTGAAAGGCTTTCAATGATCAGCATGTCTAAATACCAGTCTTCCATCACTCCCTATTCTCTTATCCTGTTTTATTTCTCTTCATTGTACTTGTTACTACCTGACATTCTAGTATGTGTTTTTATTTGTTTATGGTCTGTTTCCCATGATAGATTATAAGTTCCATGAGGGCAAAGACTTTTTCTTCTGTTTACCACTCTAATCTCCAGCAGTTTGCAACTTCTTGGCACAGAATAGTGCTTGCTAATTATATGTTGAATGACGGAATACATAGCCTGATGAGGCCCCTTCACTTGAGGAAGTTGAAGCTCAGACAGCCTCATGATCACGTAGCTAGCAGAGCTAGAGCTGACATCCTGACCACTGTATTATGTCTCAGCATCAACTCTCTCTAAATACCTCATGATTTCCTTTTAATAATTGTTGTAATTTGTCAAGTGATATTTAGCAAGCCTGTAAGGGAGGCTGAAAGCATATAATGCTTCATCTATGGATGGCTTCACAGTTGGTTAATTTAGTGGCACATTACTAACAGTAGCAAAAATAGTAATTAATAATGGCAATTATACCTATTGATGTTTAACCTACAAATTAACAATTATGCTGTGCTTAGAGGCTTGCTTCAGCTCACAGTTTATGTTCTCCCTTCCTAAGGGAAGAGAGTTGCATTTAGTATCACTAGGAGTGATGCACCCACAGAGTTCCAAACCTCTAGGTGCTCTGCAGCCTCAGTTCTTCATCATATCCAACAACTGTTCCATTTCCTGAGTTAAAAACATACTCCCGACTTACCTTCCAGAATACTGAGCTCCACCTGTTAGGCGATCTCTGGATCTGGAAATCATCCTCATACTCCCAGATCGAGGTGGTACAGTCCTCATAAAACTGGTGCAGGTAGGACCGGACGCCATAGCGCTGGTACCCGCCCTCGCCAGCAGCCTGTGCCTGCTTGGACCCGCAGATGTTACTGCAAGAATTCATCCTTCCCAGCTGGAATGACAACATTCACATGCATCAGCCTCATGGGCTCTGGCCTCTGAATCAAAAGGCATATTCAAGGTGAGAACCAGGCTGAGTAATGTCAGTCTAGTTGAACAATGCTCTTTTCTTAAAAGATACTTTTCAAGACCTGTCTTTCTTATAAGGTTAATACAAAACATCACTAAGTACTCAACGACTAGAACTCTTTCTTCATAAATGAAATGAGACAAAACAGCACAGTTCACTTAAAATATGCAAAATTTTAACCATGAAGCACATGAGAAATGGCAAAAAAGAAGCCAAGATTTTCATAATCTTGACAGGAAATCTTTACTTTCTTAGAATCCAGTAGTCTTTACACTTAGATGTTAAAGAATTAGGCAGGCGCTCACTCTCTACAAATGGAATTTATCTTAGACTGTCCTCTCAGCTGCTTAACCATGTTCCCTTGTGGAAATGACATGGAGTTACCCTTAGCAGTTTGAAATTCTGCCTTTGGATCTCACACATCTTGCTCTAACATTTTAACTAATTGTCAAGTTCTACAGACACTTTATTAAAAACCTACTGAGCAACTTATGCTCCATGCTTTATTAATCACTAATGGCTTTGCCAATAGTTTACACATCACTAACTCTAACACCAGATATTTCAGTTATTATTTGTGGATACATCTGTCCATGTGGGATGCTAAAGTGCAATGTAGAGAGTAGACCCTGCCTTGTATTATTTTCCATGAAGTGTCTAGTATAAATAAGAACTCAGAGAGTTGTTTAATGAACTATATTTCAGGTGGGTTGTTTGCGACTCTGAATTTTTCTTGATTTGACCTAATCTCAATACCCTTAGAGAGAGGCATTTGGTTATTAATTCATGGTTTATAAAAGGATTTACTGAAGGATAGCAATTTTGATGAGTAAGGGAATTCTGGGTTATTCTCTGTTCCTTTGTTTTCTGATTGCCACATAAGCAGACAAGTATGCAGCTGGAGATGTTAAATATTTATTTGGATATTTCAGTTATCCTCTAGATGGTTTTCCCTGTGTGGACATAGTCAGTCTCAAAATAACAAAGCAAGGAAGAATATTATATAAGGGTGTTTTCCCATTGAATCAGGTTTTCTCAGGGTTTGTGCTATAATTCAGGCTAACAGAAGACATTAAGTATTTCTAGTTACTTATCAAGAAACTAAGTGGTTATGTGTATTTACAAGAAAAAATTTAATCTAAATTTCCAGCAAGTGCCCCTGTGTGGACATTTGGTTTGGTTGGATAGAATCATGGGGCTACCATCGAAGTTGAAGCCAGGGAGCGTTGGCATTCTCCTGTCCCATGGCCACAAAGTGAACCCATAAGAATATCTTGTAATTGTGTGCCCTTGGGCACAAATGGGCTTGGGTTAGAAAATGTAGTCAAATTCAGGAAAATATGGCCCTGATCTTAGACAAATGATGCAATCAGGTGCTAATGATGGTTACCAATAACCTCATCTTTTAAAGTGTTGGTTAATACTACATTCAGTGCCTACCTCCCCGTGCCAGTTCCTTCTTCCTGTTTCAGGTATAGCCACCATCTAAAGATACCACCCAGGAGGAGAGAGCAAGGGAGGCTTTTTTTTAACTTATAAACATTTCAGAAGGATATTATTTCATTAAAAAAGTCAAGAGTTTAGAATGTACTTTGGCGGAGTAGAATAGCAAAATCTGATGGATCAAATGCTTTTGTTAACCTAGTTTTCATATTTTAAATGCTAATATGACCTCTTTAGTACCTTTTATTTAATGCTTATACAATGAAGATGATTAATAAGGGCCTATTACTAATAATACATAATTTTAAAGGCACTTTCTTTTAAGACATTGTAATCAAATTTCAGTCAAAGGGAGATAGGATTATTATTACTAAGTCTGCTTTGTCATTGAAGAAACTGAGGCACAGAAAAATCATCTGCTAAAGGTTATACCGTGAGTCAGGGAACAGATGAAACATGACAATTAACACATGGACTGAATCATATACTTGGATAATCAGAACCAACTCATCCAAATATTTTTTTTCAGATTTCCTACAAAGCATCAGAGAATTTTAAAAAGGACAAAAATGGATATGATAGGAGTAAAAAAAAAATCCCTCATAGCAACAGTGAGAGTTATTTTTCTTGATGCTGAAGGCATTCTTTTTCAGGATTGAACTTTCATGCAGAGCAGGGCCATGTGACATATTGTAGTCCTTCCCTGCACAGCTTGTTTCAGGCACACCAGGTTAACTGTTTCTGCTTTGTAGGATGAGACTCAGTGGTCTAACTTTGTTAAACACAACATGGGGAAAATCATAAGAGTGATAGTGTCAAAAACAAGTGTTTTTGAGGCTGAGTGATGGAAGGCTCTATTCTAAGTCAGGATGGATTTTTAGTGATGCCAGATACATTTCAGAGAAGGGATGAGCCTTATTTTCCCCTCTAAGCACAGGAATGTGGCCTGCATTGTGCTAACCACACAGAGCAGACAGTGGGATCTAACACTAGTTCTTGATCTGCATCTTACTGGTCATGACATCTCAGGCAAGCTTGTTGACCTGTCTGGGCTCTGGTTTCATCACCCTGAAAATAAGATGGTTGGACCAGATAACCTCTAATTCCCTCCCGATATAGTTTTCCAGGAGTCTCTGGCCATGAATCTACAGAATGAGTCAATTATTTTTGTTGGATAAACAACTGGGTTTAATGATTTCCCACCTCCTCCCACACCGTCAGTGATTGATTGTCATTGTCCCAAATTCTGCTTTATTATTGTACATATGAAGCTTCAGTTTAAAAGAGCATATAAGCTACTAACTAGGTTAGTTACTTGGTATTAAGTAGAATGAATGGTAATGTGTTGTTTATTTGTTTAATAAGGTAACTTCAGTATCATGAATATTGCCTAAAACCATAGTCCCTGAGATTCTTAGAGGTTCATACATCTTCCCAAACATATAACTTGTTGGGATTCACTCCTAGAGGAGAATGAACACTTTATAAGAACATGAATTTTAAAATATAACATCTTAGAGTGAGAATTTTGCACTTACAAAATCTCAACAGAGAGTTACATTCCTCATAGGGAAGCCAGTAACCTTTTGTTGCAATATAGAAAATGTTACAGTAATTTGGAATCTACTTATGAAGTCACTTTAAGAGCTGGGTAATTATTATACAATAAACTAGGGTTGTGAAGAAACAGAAGGTATGTCAAAAGCTTTTTAGCTTTGCTCAGCACTTCCTTAATGAGCAAGGTTTCATGAGAATTCTGATAGTCATATTTCAACAGCTATAGTAGTAGCAGCAGCAAAAACAGTAATGTAAAATCTATGATTGTTTTCAAGTGATGGATCCTAGAGCACTCCATTTTTTAGAGCAAGCCTTAATATCCTAGGAAGTACATGAGTGGGAGTAGGGGGGAGGGGGAGGGAAAATATTTTCCAATAATGTATTTAAATGAGTCTTGTGAATATTCATTTTGTAAACACTCTAGCAGAGTGTGTTGTGTCCTCACTGCCAGCATGGCCATCATGAGGTAGCACAAGCAACATTGGTCATCTATCATGAGGCAGATGTTTTTGTTCTCACTGAAGGCCATTGTAGGGGCTGATAAGTGAGGATCTATCATCCATGGTTTTCTTTTTATAATCTGTCTATAATATTTATCTCAATTGCATGGACAGTTATACATTAAATGGATATTCACTTCTTAGCAACACAGCACAATTATCATATTCCAGAAACCTATAGGAGAAAATCATACCTTAACTCTCCTTCCAAACTCTTCCAAGAGGCTTTCTGCAATCAGTACATGAACTATCAGCCCTCTATTTCCTTGTCCAGATTTGTTTCTCTTCATAGCACTTATTACTACCTGATACTCGATTATGTACTTTATTTGTTTATAGTCTGATAGACCATATACATGACAGACTGTAAGCTTCATGAAGGCAGGGGCTTTTTCTGTCCTGTTTACCACGTTAATCTCAAGCACTTTGAAATTTCTTAGCACAGAGTTCTACATGGGTTGGAGTGGGTGATAGGCTGAGTGGTCCTTCATTTTTCATTCCTCTGTTCATTCAACGTTTTTCTTGAAGCACTAATTATGTGTGACAATGGTTACAAAGATGAGTGGGGCAGTCTGCTGTCAATGGACTGTTGGATTAGAAGGAGAAACTCTCATGAAGCAATAAATGCAACAAAATGGGCACCAAAATGAGGTATTTGTAGTGGAGGGAGCACAAAGGTTGAGAATCCCTTGAACAATTCCTCTATTTGGCAAACAAACCTATACATGTGTTACTATGATCTCTATGTGTGCCAATACACTAAAGCATCAATTTGTTGGAAATTCAAATTTGTCTAGTATGTGCAGTTACTTTTTATTTTACCTGAAAAATGTTCATAACCATGAAAACAGAAATAAGTCTTTATGCCACATGAAACCCTTAAGAACAGAGACTTTATATATTTGTCTTCATGATCTCCTTGAGCAAAGATAGGCAGGAAATTGAGACACAAAAAGGATGAGTGTTTTCCCATGGCTCTGTGTGTGAGTCAGTTGTGAAGCCAGGCACAGACTGTTTTATTTATTCTATTTGAAATATCATTCAATTTTTATGCTGCTTTTCTCTCCCATAAAATCATTCTGAGATAATGAGAGTGAAGTTCCCATTAGAGCCACTTCTCCACAGGGCCAGTGCTGCAAGGTATAGGCACATAGCTGATTTAGGCCATTTATCCAACACCAAACCAAAAGGTCAATTCACTTAAAAGACTCAGATTCAGAGTGGATGCAGGAAGGCTTGAAAGCCTGTTAACAGCTTTTTCACTTTTAAACCAGGCATTCTGAAATTATGTAATCATGACCTTAACACTTGAAAATGTGTTTCTACCAATGGATCATTTGAAAGATATTTTATTTTCCTGAAATAGTAAAGATTGTGGCTCTGTATTATGAACTTTTTTATACCCTCTAAGTCGGTGGATATGCAGCCACCATATAAGTTTTACAAGAGGGGTAATGATATGCAATTATCTTATTAATTTACTTTTTTAAGATGTATTTTCAAGTAAGGTATATAAAGTCCAAAACCAAAATAAAAAGAAGAACCCATATTCTCTTTAAATCTCTTCTTCATCTACATGCATCACAGAGTGCTTAGAAATCTACATGGGACAGGGTTTGAGTCTTACCTTTGAAGTCCTTCTCTCCCTCTTTTTTTGTTTGCTCTTTGACCTTTCTCTTTAACGGCACATTCTTCAATCCTATTTAGTAAAAATAAAATCTCTGCAGAATGTGATCTAGACAAAAATCTCAATTTCAAAAGCTATTCTCATAGGTTATAAAGAATTATTTTAATGTTGACAAAAACATTGACAAAGGACTTCTTGTTCAAGAGCAGAGGTAGCTTTTTTTTACACAAAAGTATAACATTTTGTAACTTTTAAATGGGCTATTTTGAGATTCTATAGAGTAAATGAGACAACATAAACGAAAAGAGCTCTGTAAACTATAACATTCTATAAAAACTATTCTTATTTTGATATAATTATATCCCATTCAGTCAGTAATATCATTTTATTTTACAGATTCTAAGTAAAAAGATCATTTGCTTCCTAGATACTCCAGAATTGATCTATTTGGCACCTGTTCCATTAGATTATAAATGAATCTTATAGCCATTGCATTTTCTGATCTACTTACATGTCTTTTAGACTTATTAAGGTTCTTTGGATGATTTACTCATTAGGTTGATTTTCAGTCCTATATCCATTTTCTTCCTATCATGATCATTTTACTTTCCATCTGCCTAAGAAAACCAGGTGCCCAGGCAAGATTTAATTTAAAAGTCATTGCCAGCTATAGAGCTACTGGTTTCCTACATTACTCTAGTCATGTGAAACAAAATAATAACTGGGGCATATTTTTCAAGAGGTCTTTAAGAATTCTTTCTGCTGAACGAACAATTCCCCATCCATTTGCAGGAGAACCTCAAAGACTTGAGATGAGTAAGCCTGGTTGAGAACTGACAAACTATTTTCAGCATTTTGCAGGCTCTGTCTATATGAACCATAACTAAACTTTTTTTTTTTATTTTTTATATTGTGGGTATCCTGGATCTGGATAAGCAAAAGAAAACAAACCAACTGTCATCTTTCTCCCCTCCCTTCTCCTCCCTTCCCCTCCCCTCCCCTCCCCTCCC
>NW_017731400.1:539841-543578 GCF_001890085.2 Hipposideros armiger
CTCTCTCTCTCTCTCTCTCTCTCTCTCTCTCTCTCTCTCTCTCATATCCGTGTGTCTCTCTCAGTTAAACCTCCCTTCTTTTTTATCTGTCGCCTTCCCCCATTTTCTTTGTGGGGATGAACTCCAAACTTGCGCTTCACCAAAGGCTGGCTTGGAGCCCAAGGAGCTTTCCAAGGTGCTGAAAACATTTCTTCTACAGAGCCAGGAACCAATTCAGCAAACAACAGCTGTTTAACTCCAGCTCTGTTTTCTTTGAGGTAATCAGCCTTGGTCTTACCTCCACCCAACGCCCCTTTCTAAGCACAGAAGCAGTCGTCCTGAGATAATATCAAAACACTCAAATATTTTTAGACCTGGCAAAGGAATGGGGAAGGCACATGGGGGTTAAATTCAGCCTAGAAAACAAATCAAACCAGCTTTGCCAACACCAAATACATGTATTTCACTCTTACCTAATATACAACTTTTCTTGTCTCACAGGAAATAAACTCTTACGATGTCCCTGTTATACCTCCCAAATTTTTACGTAACACAAACCACAAACCGCCCAAGGATGGTGTTGGCTACCCCTAATTTGTATAAGTGTCCATGGATTTTAATACCATGTTTTTTGCAGAGGTAATAAACATGAGTAATACCTGTGTGTGTGTGTGTGTGTGTGTGTGTGAGAGAGAGAGAGAGAGAGAGAGAGAGAGAGAGAGAGAGAGAGAGAGAGAATGAATATTTGTGCGTGAGGAAAGAGGAAAGAAAAAGGGAGGAGAAGGAGAACTGGAGAGACAAACCTAGTATAGAATACCGCACCCTTGGGCTCGGCATGTCTTTACCTGCCCCCTCCGATCCTCTGACCCGTGGAGCAAGTGCAGCCAGCTAGCCGCAGATCTCTCGCTGGGGTCCCATCGCCGCCGCCGCCACCGCCGCCGCCACCGCCGCCGCCGCTCCTGCAGCACAGAGCTCAGCCAGCGTGTGATTGACAGCTGGGAGCCCCGCGTGCCCGCGCATCTGAGGCCCGCGCAGTCGCCGCCGCTGCCTCCGAAGGGGCGGGATCGGCGCTAGGCGGGCGGGCAGCGAGTGGGCGGGGCCCGAGTGGCAAGTGGGCGGGGCCCCGAGCGACTGGGCGCGCGACCCTCCTTCCCTCTTGCAACCCAGGCCTGTACTTGGACAGCGACTGCCATGTGGAAGGCTGGGTACTGTGCCCTGAGGAAGCCTCATGTGCCCGGGAACCTTGTCTGCCTTTCTGCCTTGTTCAATGTTTGCTTCTCCTGCCTAGCAGAATGTCTGGCCATAACAGGCTCAATACACATTTTTTTTTTAATGAATACAGAAGGCAGACAGACCTGAAGCCTGCTTCTTCCACCACCACTCCTTTTTCGATGTGTAGAGGCTTCTATGCATCCTGTTTTTTGTCCTTGAGGAGACACGGGGTGAGGACCTTTTCTAACTGGCAAAGCACAGCCCAAATGAAAAGAACCTTACTTCCGTCAGCATTGGGTGCTTTCAGTTCCTCACCTCGCCCCTGACCTCAAAGTCAGGAAGTCTCAGTGGGTGAGATGGAAGAACGATGAAGAAAATGGATTAAATGATGATATTCAAGAAAAAATCTCACAAATGCATGAAGATAAAAACACACCAGAAAAGTACCTGTGAATACCTCAGAAAATTTGTGTAGGTGTGGGCAAGAGAGTGTATAAACACAGTGACCCCTTGCTGCATGAGACTCTGCAGACCATTGGTAAGTGGCATTTAATGAAAATGATTCCTAAGGTAGTTAATATTTGCACAGCCATTCTACACATAGAATAATAATAACACCTAACATTTACAAAATACTTCCTGTGTGCCAGGTATTGTTTTAGGTACATCACATATACATTCATTATATGCATAGCCCTTTGTGTTAAGTATTCTTTATTATCCCAATTTTGTAGATGAGGAGGCTGAGGTATAGAGGAAGTGACTCACACCCATGATGATACAGGCTCACAGTTACTTGTCACAGGCCACACTACTAAATGGGAAAGGTGGACTGAAATCTACAGGGTTGTCTCCTAGAGAAGATTTCAGGTATAAGTGATATTTTTGCCTAAAAACACTAAGAAACAACTATTTTTATTAAACAGTGGATTGACCAAAGTAAATGTTGAGCAAATGTTTTGAGGGGAACCAAGGACAGGGATCTTTGTTCCCCAAGTTTCAACACTACAGTAATCCCCTCTTATCTATGTGGGATGCATTCCAAGACCCCAAATGGATGCCTAATACAGTGGATGATATCAAACCCTACATATACTGTTTTTTTTCCTATACTTACATACATACCTATGATACAGTTTATAACAGGATTCTTTTTCTTTCTTTATTAAGAACATTTACCTTTTCACTTAAAGGAAGCACTTCATGGCTTTTCTTTGGCATATCCAAATTGCCAGCATCACTATTCTTGAACTTTGAGGCCATTACTAAATAAAATAAGGATTACCTGAGCACAAGCATTGAGATACTGATCTGATAACCAAGATGGCTACTAAGTTGGGGCATCTACAGCATGGAGATGCTGGACAAAGGGATGATTCCTGTCCTGGTCAAGAAGGAATGGGGTGATGGGAGATTTCATCACGCTACTCAGAACAGCGCACAATTTAAAACTTAGGAATTGTTTATTTCTGGAAATTTCCACTTAATATTTTCACACAGTGGTTGACCGTAGGTAACTGAAACCTCAGAATGGATGGAGAGGTGGAGGTACTACTGTATTTTTCAACATTACTTAAGCCTGTAGGTGTCACTTATTTCTTTCTCCCTTCTAAGTACTCATGAAAGTGCATCTTTTTGGAGTTTTGACATGTTGCTTGTTAGTTTGCTTTTCTCAGATTCAGTGTATGGATCTGGTGACCATTTATTTATTCTTAGATTGTGACAAGATTGGTGTGTTTTCCCAGCCCAGAAAGTCCATAAGAATCAGCACACATGAAAAAATTCAGGGGCTCTGAGTTATAATTGAATCAGAGATTAGGCTTCGGGAAGGGCTGACTTCCTGATGACTACCTTATTGGTTTCTGTGAAGTGTCCTAGTCTCTTTTTACCATGCATGAAGAATCCATCATCCAATAATTCAGAGAGCTAGTCTGAGTGGGGCTTGGATTGGACACACCTGGGTTTTAATCCTGGCTCTGCCAACTCCTATTATTTAACCTGATCAAGTTTCTTCACCACTCCATTCCCCATTTTCTTCATCTATAAAATGGTTCTAATAATATCTACTTCTTATAGTAGTTATGAGAATTAAATGAAGTTATGCTTATTAAGTATTTACCATAATGCCTGGTACATAGTAAGTATTCAATACATTATAGCTATTATTATTATTGTTGTTGTTAATTATTTAGCTAAAGGTTTTTGAAGCCTATGAAAATTTTCAGCTTGGAGTCTCAAGTCTTCTAAGTTTTCTAGGCACTCTCCATTTGCCTCATCTCCTCTTTTACCAGATCTACTTCCAACCTGTGCCATCACTGGCCTCTCGGTGCAAGTTCCTGCTGAGGTGGCACTGGAGTGGACATGCCTATCCAGGAGCCTGAGGGCAACACAGGTCTTCCAGATTCCACTAGTACATTGGCCTTTGCTTCTCTCTCAATCAGAAGTAACTTGAATTAGTGAGATAAAGATATGATTTATTCATCCCAAGATACCCTTAAAATGTGAATTAACGCCATTGTCTTGTCTTTCACAAGCCATAGTTTTTA
>NW_017731400.1:543866-546451 GCF_001890085.2 Hipposideros armiger
GGGAAGAGCGCAATGATGGTGCCAACTTGGGCCAGTGAAGCAACATCCTCCACAACTAGAATGAAGAACAAAACGACAGCAACTTGTCTGTTCCCCTTCCCCCAATTCCCCAGCACTGTTCCTATTCCCCTAATTCCCCAATAAAAATCTTTTAAAAAAAAAAGAAGAAAAAAAAGATGATCTATTTGAAACAACCAAATTTTCACTTAGAACATAGCGCACAATTTCCCTGAGTAGAGTCACAGAAATGTTTACCAGTGAATGTCTTAATTCATCATTCAGCACACATTTATTGAATGTCTGCCATTTAGAGCACAAAGGGTAAGATACAAACAGAAGCATTATGGAAAGTCACAGAGAAGAGGGGTCAGCAGAGGTTTTAGATTCCTGAGTTGTTTTCCAGGAGGGATGGTGTGATTAGGCCTCAGCCTGCTCTTGTGACCTTACATTTCATGATTCCCCTTAAAAGTTCGTTTCTTGTTACATTGAACATATTCTGTGTTCTTTAAACACAGTTTGCATTTTCTTCCTTCCCTTTATTTACTTCAGTTATCTATGTTTCTTCCCCCATATTTGTGTCTCTGAGTGCTGCCCATTCTTCAGATCCTAGCATGACCACCACCTTTTCTATAAAGCCTTCTTTGATATGCTTGAATACAATTTATTCTTCTTTATTTTGAACTCCTACAGCATCTAGTCTGACCTGTCTTATGGTACTGCCACTTTTTGTTTTTGTGTTTGTTTTTTTGCCTTGGATTGGCATTATTTGTGTATCTATTTTTTCTCCCCTGGTAGGCTTGTAAATATCATGAAGGAAGGATTTACCCACAATTCACTTTGTATTCTACACAGTGACTAGTAGTATATCATTTTGTACAAATTAAGTACTCATTTTTGGTGAATAGATGATGTGGATCTAGAGATGAGCATTAACTGATGGACAAGATTTGGGTAAAAGGAGTAGAGAAGAGAGTATTTTAATAGGCTTAGGGAGTGAAAAAAGCACGAGATCGAGCTAGCAGGCTCAGTTCTGAGATTTGTTCCTAGAATTCAGGGTTCATCCAAGGAGGATGGGGTAGTGATGGGGAAGACGCTCCACACAGTTCATTCACGCACTGAGGAGAGGCAGCGCCGTGAGCCACTAGACACTTCGGTGGCGGCCTCCATTGCTTCTGGGAGGACTGCAGCCTGCTCAGCCTCTGGCCCCCTGGCCATCAGCCTGTGCAAGCAGAGGCTACAGTGTTCTGTACCAGGCAGTAGCTTGTGATTAGTATGCTGTCTGTGTTCCCAGATGGAACAGATGCCTGTCTGCTTCCGTCTGCTGAACGATGATGGCAGGTTCCCAATGATCAAGATCCAATTTCACATTTTCTCAAACAACTGTGACTGAGAAATTCTGTTTGGCCAGTTGTGAAGTCCAGCCTCCCGCTTTGCAGAGGATCTTTCCTTTACAGATGAGTATTGACAAAGGGTGCGGTGGATAGGAGTGGTGGCATCACTTAGCACCGCCTGGTGGAACAGGTGATTGGAGGGAGGACTGGGCGTGGTCTATACCTGAATGGACTTGCTTTTCTGCGTTCCTTTCTCTCCTAACACTAGGACCTTTGCTGATCTTGTAATTCCGTTGCTTACAAGAAAATATCTGGGTTTTGAAATAATTTCTTTTCACAGGTTTCTCTTTGGAAGAGAAAATACATTAGCTGTTTTGTTTCCTGTGTTTTCCACCAGTTTTATTGAGCTATAATTGACATATAATATTGTGTAAGTTTAAGGTGTACAGTGTTGATTTCATACACTTGTACTGCAAAATGATTACCACCATAGCATTAGCTAACACCTCCCTTACATTATCTAATCATTGTTTCTTTTTCTTGTGATAATATTTAAGATTTGCCCACTTAGCAACTTTCAAGTGTATAATTATTGTTAACTAGAAACACCATACTGTAAATTAGAACTTATTCATCTTATCACTGGAAGTTTGTAACTTTTGACCAACAGCTCCCCATTTCCTCTACTCCCCAGACTTGCAACCAGCAATCTATTCTTTTTGTATGAGTTTGACTTTTTTAGTTTCCACATACAAATGAGATCATACAGTACTTGTCTTTCTCTGTCTGACTTTTTTCACTTACCATAATGCATTCAAGGTTCATCCATGTTGTCACAAATGGCAGGATTCCTCTTTTTTGTGGCAAAATTATATATATATATATATATATATAATTATATGTACATGCCACATCTTCTTTATCCAGTCATTCATAGAGATACACTTAGGTCGCTTCCAAGTTTGGGCTATTATGAATAAAACTGCAATGAACATGGGGTGCAGTTATCTCTTTGAGGTCCTATTTTTATTTTCTTTGGATATACTCCAGAAGTGGAATTGCTAGATTGTATTGTAGTTCTATTTTTAATTTTTTGAGGAACTTCCGTAATGGTTTCTATAGTGGCTGCACCAATTTACATTCCCACCAATAGTGTACAAGGGTTCCATTTTCTCCACATGCTACCAACACTTGTGTTTCTCTCTCTCTCTCTCTCTCTCTCTCTCTCTCTCTCTCTCTCTCTCTCTCTCTCTC
>NW_017731400.1:546471-547590 GCF_001890085.2 Hipposideros armiger
TCTCTCTCTCTCTCTCTCTCTCTCTCTCTCTCTCTCTCAATAGCCATTCTAACAGGTGTGAAGTGATATTTCATTGTGGTTTGGATTGTTTTTCTCTGATGATTAGTGATGTTAAACACCTTTTCATGTACCTGTTGGACATTTACACGTGTTTGGAAAATGTCTATTCAGGTCCTTTGTCCATTTTTTTAATCAAATTTTTTATTTGTTTTGCTGTTTAGTTTTAAGAGTTCTTTATATATTTTGGATATTAACCCATCAGATATATGATTTGCAAGTATTTTCCCCCTTTCTGTACATCGCCTATTATTTTGTTAATTGTTTCTTTTGCTGTGCAGAAGCTTTTTAGTTTGATGTAGACCTACTTGTTTGTTTTTGCTTTATCATTTGTGCTTTTTTTGATATCCAAAAATCATTGCTAAGGTCAATATCAATGAGCTTTCCCCCTATATTTTCTCATAGGAGAGTTATGATTTCAGGTCTTAAGTTTAAATTTTAAATCCATTTTGAGTTAATTTTTATAAGTGGTTTAAGATAAGGATCCAGTTTCATTATTTTACATGTGAAATACAATTTTCCCAGCACAATTTGTTGAAGAGACTATCTTCCATTTAGTATACTTAGTTCCCTTGTAAAATATCAGTTGACTGTATTTGCAAGGGTTTATTTCTGGGCTCTTAATTCTGGTCCTTCGGTGTATGTGTCTCTTTTTATTCCAGTACCATACTATTTTGATTACTATCGCCTTGTTATGTAGTTTGAAATCAGGAAGTGTGATGCCTCAAGCTTTGTTCTTCTTTCTCAGAATTGCTTAGGCTATTTGGGATCTTTTGTGGTTCCATACAAGTTTTGGGATTTTTTTTTTCTATTTCTGTAAGAAGTGCCATTGGAATCTTGATAAGAATTGCATTGAGGAGGGCCGGCTGAGTGGCTCAGTTGGTTAAGAGCTCGCTCAAGAGTTTGAGCTCTGAACAACAGCGGTTCGAGTCAGCCCGAGCTGAGCAGCCGTGGAGCTGCCAATTAGTGAGATAAAGATATGATTTATTCATCCCAAGATACCCTTAAAATGTGAATTAACGCCATTGTCTTGTCTTTCACAAGCCATAGTTTTTATTTGTT
>NW_017731400.1:547665-572530 GCF_001890085.2 Hipposideros armiger
CTCACCCGGGAAGAGCGCAATGATGGTGCCAACTTGGGCCAGTGAAGCAACGTCCTCCACAACTAGACTGAAGAACAAAACACAACAGCAACTTGTCTGTTCCCCTTCCCCCAATTCCCCAGCGCTGTTCCCATCCCCCAAAATCCCCAATAAAAATCTTAAAAAAAAAATACCCCCCCCAAAAAAAGAATTGCATTGAATCTATAGATTACTTTGGAGAGTATGAACATTGTAACAATACTATTTCTTCCAAGCTATAAACGTAGGATATCTCTTCATTTATTTGTGTCTTCTTCGCTTTCATCAAAGTCTTGTAGTTTTCAGTGTATAGATCTTTTAACTCCTGAGTTAAATTATTCCTAAATATTTCATTATTTTTGATGCCATTGTGAATGGGATTATTTTTTCTCTTTTAGATATTTCATTGTTATGTATAAAAACATAACTGATTTTTGTATGTTGATTTTGTATCCTGTAACTTTACTGAATTCATTTATTCTGACTATTTTTTTTTGGTAGAGTCTTTAGGATTTTCTATATATAGATTATATTATCTTCAGCTGTCTTCCCAAGTTGGATGCCCTGTATTCTTGCCTAATTGCTCTGGCTGAACTTTCAGTGCTATATTAAACAGAAGTGGTGAGTGGGCACCCTTGTCTTGTTCTGGATCTCAGAAGAAAATCTTTCATCCTTTCACTGATGAGTATGATATTATAGGTGGGCTTGTCCTAAATGGTCTTCATTATGATGAGGTACATTCCTTCTATACCTAATTTGTTGAGCATTTTTATCATGACAGAGTGTTGTATTTCATCAGATGCTTTTTCTACATCTATTGAGATGATTATATGATTTTTATATTTTATTCTATTAATGTAGTATTTCACATTTATTGATTTGTATATGTTGAACTATCCTTGCACCCCAGCGATAAATCCCACTTGTTCATTTTGTATAATCCTCTTAATGTACTGTTGATTCTGATTTGGTAATATTTTGTTGAGAATTTTTGCATCTATGTTGATCAGAGATACTGGTTCGTAACTTTTTCTTATCTTACTTATCCTTTCCTTGCTTTGGTATCAGAGTAGTGCTGGCCTCTTAAAATGAGTTTGGGTGTGTTCTCTCCTGTTCAATTTTTTGGAAGAATTTGAGAAGGGTCAGTGTTAATTCTTTAAGTGTTTGATACACTTCACCAGTGAAACCATTTAGTCCTGGGATTTTCTTTGTTTGGAGGTTTTGATTACTGATTCAATCTCCTTAATGATCGTATATTGGTCTGTTCAGATTTTTTATTTCTTCATGATTCAGTCTTGGTTGGTTGTATATTTCTAAGAATTTATGTATTTTGGTCTAGTCTTTCCAATATGTTGGCTTATTAGTCCTTTAAGATTCTTAGTAGTCCTTTAAGATTCTTTGTGTTTTTGTGGTATTAGTTGTAATGTCTCCTTTTTCATTTCTGATTTTATTTGAGTCTTCTCTCTCTCTCTCTCTTTTTCTTATCTGGGTAAAGGTCTGTCAATTTTGTTTATCTTTTCAAAAACCAGCTCATAGTTTTATTGATCTTTTCTATTGTTTTTCTGGTCTCTATTCCATTTATTTCTAATCTGATCTTTGCTATTTCCTTCCTTCTGCTAATTTTGGACCATTTATTTATTTATTTATTTATTTGGTTCCTTGAGGTGTAAAGTTAGGTTGTTTATTACAGACCTTTCTTTTTTATTGATGTAAGTGTTTATCACTATAAACTGCCCTCTTAAACCTGCTTTTGCTGCATACATAGGTTTTGGTATGTTGTGTTTCATTTGTTTCAAGATTTTTTTACTTTCCTTTGATTTCTTTTTTGACCCATTGTTGGTTCATGAATGTGCTATTCAATTTCCACATATTTGTGTATTTTTCATCTTTCCTTCTCTTATTGAGTTCTAGTTTCTTACCAGTGTGTTTGGAAAAGATACTTGGTATGATTTTAATGTTCTTAAATTTCTAAGACTTGTTATGTGGCCTAAGACATGATCTATCCTGGAGAATGTTCTATGTGCACTTGAGAAGAATGTGTAGTCTGCACCATTGGATGGAATGTTCTGTATATGTCTATTATCTTCATTTGATCTAAAGTATAGTTCAAATCTGCTATTTACTTATTGATTTTCTGTTTGGATGATCTGTTTATTGTTGAAAGTGGATATTGAATCCCTACCATTATTGTATTGTTGTCTATACTCCCTTCAGATCTGTTAGTATTTGCTTAATATATTCACATGCACTGATGTTGGGTGCGTGTGTGTGTGTGTGTGTGTGTGTGTGTGTGTGTGTGTGTATATATATATATATATATATATGATTGTTATGTCCTCTTTATGAATTGTGTATAATAGATTGTTATTTCTGTAAAATATCATTATATAATGACCTTTGTCTCTTACAGTTTTTGACTTAAAGTCTATTTAGTCTTATATAAGTATTGCTAATTGTGCTTTCTTTTGGTTTCCACTTGCATGGGATATATTTTTCCATCCCTTCACTTTGAGCCTATGTGTATCCTTAAAACTGAAGTGAATATCTTGTAGGCAACCTATAACTGGGTCCTGTTTCATTAATCCAGCCAGCCACTCTATGTTGTTTAATTAGACATTCCAATCCATTTACATTTAGAGTAATTATTGATAGGTAAAGACTAATGCCATCTTATTGTTTTCTGGCTGTTTTGTATCTTCCTTCCTTCCTTCCTTCCTTCCTTCCTTTTTTTCTTTCTTTCTTTCTGTTGTGCTACCTTCCTTTTTGAATCTATGATTTTTTTTGTAGTGATGTACTTTGATTTCATTATATTTATTTTTGTGAATCTACTTTTTGCTTTGTGGTTACCACAAGGCTTGCAAAACATCTTACAGATATAACAATGTATTTTATACAGATAATTTAATTTCAATCACATGAAAAACATGTGCCCTTTCCCTCCCCCTTTTTATGTTTTTCATATCACAATTTAGCTCTATATTGTGTATTCATTAACAAATTATTATAGTTATAATTGTAATTATTGTAGTTATAGCTACAATTGTTTTTAACAGTCTTGTCCTGTAACCTTTATACTAGAGTTAGGTGGTTAATACTCCACCATACTACATTACTAGAATATTCTGAATTTGACTATATACTTACCTTTAGTATTTTTTCATATATTTTCATATGTTTTTATGTTACTAGTGTCCTTTCATTTTAGCTTGAAGGACTCCTTTTAGCATTTCCTGTAAGGCAAGTCTAGGGGAGAGAAGTCCCTCAGCTTTTGTTTGTCTGAGAATCTCTTTATCTCTCCTTCATTTCTGAAGGACAGCTTTGCTGGATTGGCAGTTTCTTTCTTTCAGTACTTTGAATGTATCATCTCACACTCTTTTGCTTTATAATATTTCTACTGGGAAATTTGCTGATAGTTTTATGGGGGTTCCCTTGTAAGTTACAAGCTTTCTTCTCCTGCTGCTTTTAAGATTCTCTCTTTGTTTTTGATTTTTAATAATTTTATTATAATATGTCTTGGAGAGGAGCTCTTAAAGTTGATTTTGTTTGGCAACTTATGAGCTTCATGAACTTGGATATCCCAATCTCTCTCCAGATTTTGGAAGTACTCAGCTGTTATTTCTTTAAATAATCTCTGTGACCCCTTTTCCCTGTCTTCTCTTTTTAGAAGTTAGATAATTCACAAATTGTTTCTTTTGATGGTTCCCATAGATCATGTACTCTTTCTTCACTCTTTTTTCTTCACTCTCCTCTGACTGGATAATTTCAAATTTCCTTTGTTTTATGTCACAGATTCTTCTTCTTGATCAAATCTGCTCTCTATTACATTTTTCGTTTCATTTACTGTATTCTTCAGAGGCAGAATTTCTGTTTGGTTCTTTTTTATGATTTATATCTCTTTGTTAGACTTCTCATGCTTGTTTCTGTATTATTTTCCTGATTTTGTTCAATTGTCTTTATGTATTTTCTTGTAGCTCATTGAGTTTCCTTAAAACAGATATTTTGAATTTTTATTGGGTTATCTCAGATCTCCATGTTTTGGGTTCTGTTACCAGAAGATGATTTTGGTCCTTTAGTGGTGTCATATTACCTTGATTTTTTCATATTCCTTGAAATTTTGCATTGTTGTCTTCACATTTGAAGTAGCAGTCACTTCTCCAATCTTTACTACTTGCTCACTCCAATGAATCCAAGTTCATATTTTTAGCTCCAATGGTGACCTGGAACTTCTCTGGAAACCTGAACTTACATAAACGTTCTCTTGTATGTGGGAAATTGCCTAAGATAGTATTTTCCAGGAGCTCCTGGAGCAGGGCTGAGAGGGTCTGGAATCAGTTCATGGGTCACTGCAGGATCCAGCTCTGTGACCAACACCTGTCTCCAACACGTTGTTGGACAAGTTCCTCCCAAGTTCTTCAGCATATAGTGTTGGATCCCATATTGCCTCCAAAGACACTTTTGTCTGTGGATGGATGCCAAATTTTTGTTGGCGAGGGCGGAAATAATAAGGGATGTCTTATGCCGCCATGATGCTGATGTCCTTCCAGCAGCAGCAGAGGGGCCAATGGGACTGCAGGCAGTGGTGATGGTGGCAGCAGTGGGGGTGGTAGGACTCCCTCTATAGTGTTTTTTAGAATTAAGTTGAGAGGATGATCCCATGGGGGTAGACAAAAATTTCATGTATTGCTTAATTTTGGTTTACATACCCAAACTAATTCATTTGTGAGACACAGAAATTATCCTGGGCTCTGCATGTCATGGGTTGTGGCTGTCTCCACATATTACATCTATCCTCTGCTGCCCCATTCTACTCTTCCCCTACATTAACCCTACACTCCCATCTCACTCTGTTGCTTCCTGACTTCTGGACACATCCAGCTCCCGTTTCATAGGCATGCAACCAGGGCAGGTGCACAGTGCTTTCTGCTTGAAAAGTGGCCCCACACTAGGGGTTGAATACTCCATGGTTGCCTTCTTGAAATTCTTCATAATTTTATCTTTGAATTTGTGTTTTGAATGTGAAGTCTAATGGGAAAATGGTGGATATGCTGGGCTCTCACAAAGGCTCTCTTGTCTAGGGGTAATTGTCTTAATAGTGTTTTGTGGGGACTCCTGGACCATGGACAAGAGAGGCTGGAGCCAGTTTACAGGCCACTTCAGGGTCTGCAGCCATGAGGAAGGGAGGGCGGTCTTTTGGCCTATAACCTGAAGCATGGATGGGCCTTGGTTTACATGTGGTCCTACCTCCTGCTGCCTCCCTACCTTCCTTGGATAGAATCCTGGCCACTTGCTCCCCTGTTCCTGTCCTAGGCTTGTTGGGCTCCCTGGGAGGAGTGGGGTCAGGCACATATACACTGTGTGCTGAGCAGGGCCCTAGACGCCTGTGAGGGTTTATATTCCCCCTTTGAGTATCTTCTGTTCAATGGGGCACATCATTAAATAGCAAGTAAAGAAAAAAAAAACCATAATGACAGATTGGTAAAAAAGAAAAAATGCTTTTTTCTGCTGTTTGGACAAGTAGGTTCTGCATTTTTCTTTTACACTAGGCTCTGCAAATTATGTAGCCAACATTGAACACATCAAGTGAAGATCTCCTTCCAAACCATTGTTTCATTTCACTTTCATATTTGGAGTGCTCTCCTCTATCTCTGCTTATTCAATTATCCCTTATTCTCCAATACTGAGATCTGGTTCCACTTCTTTTAAAAAGTCCAGTTACTTATAACTCATTACTCTGGATTCTTGTCCATAGAACTCAGTTTATCACATACTAAATTAGCATTAATATTTTGGGAAGAGTAGTAAGACATTTGTTGCTTGTCAGAGCTGTATAAGTAATTATTATATGCCAGGGTGATGCCCAAAATATTAATTGTTTCATGCTTTTGGTTTGGCAGGAGCATGGGACAATCAAAATGATGTCAGCTGTAGAACTGATGCAGCGACTTGAAAGTCTCCTGCTCTGCTGCTTATCACTTTTGTGGTTTCTGGATGAGGGAGGGACCCGGGGGATTCCAAGGGATGGCCCAGCACAGCTGGGATGACAGGGAGCCACTTGGGATCAGTAGCTATTTAGAAACGGATGTCTTTCAATATTCCCACATCCTAAGGTCATATTGGAGCTTCCAAACTGAACATGACTAATGGCATGACCCTGGAGAAGATACTTAATAGTTTCTCTAGCTCTTAATTGCTTGAACTGTCAAATAAGCGAGTTAGAAAACATGGTCAAATCCTCAAATATTTATTACCTATTATGGTAAATGCTTTCTGTTGGGTTGTCGGAAAAGTCATGATGCATTTTTGCAATGAAAATCATAGAAAAATTATGTCATGACTTTTCCAACAACCCAATAGGTTATGTGGAGATTCAAAAATACTTAGATTCAGTCCCCAGAGGTTTCTAATTTCATCTGGCCTTGGAAATCAAACATGAACATAAATAATTATGATACAAGGTAGAAGGTATTCTAGGGGAGAAACAAGCTGCTGTGGGAGCTGAAAGAACTGAGAAATTGCATGTGATTTGGAGATAAATGAGGTAGATATTGGAAGGCTTTGAGAAAAGTATGTCCAATGTCCTGAATCTTGAAACATAGTGAAACTTTTAAACTCATGAGTATAGGGAGGAAATTCAGAGATGGGCCTGGAGAAATGCCTGCTGTAGACTCCCTTAACTCTAGAAATCTATGAGTTTTTACTTCTGGGTTTTGTTTGTTTATGTCCTACCTCCTCCTATTAGATTTGAAGCTTTTCAAGTATGTCTAATTCTTGTTCGTTGCACATGCTCAGTAAACGCTTTGTGATCGTGATGATTGCTTCCTTCTGAAGTTTTATATTCTTTGTGAAAATAGAGATATGATGTATCAAAATTTAATCTTTCATTATGGCTAATGTTTAGAGAGAGCATCTTTTATAACCAGTTGGTATCATGTGAGAATGAACTGGGATATATATGTGTATGTGATGCACTAGGATTGAGGGCTTTAAATACCGGACACAGTTTCAGGTATGCTTTGTGGTTACTACAGAGAGATCATTATACTGTAGCTTCAATGTCAAGGATAAGGTTATTATTTGACACAGAAATAGTAAATATATCTCTATATTAGTTAAGTGTAGCAATATATGGATATGGATACGTGAAAGATGTTTGGAAGTTAAGATCAGACTATTTCTCAAATATAGTCAAGAGTTTTGGGTTGTTTCTCAAAAAGCTAAAATCCATTCAGTTACCTTCCAGGGTAGGTCATGGCTAGGCCTGTTGCACTGACACCTTGAATGGCATAGTAAGAAATAAAAAGTTGAAAGGTGTAACTGTGGTAAAGCAAGAAATTTTTCTTCTAGTGATAAGGAAGAGTGCACACCTGGTCTCCCCACTCCTGCTAAGCTTAATGTGGTATAAATAGCAATAAGCCTACAGGTCTCAGCTCCTCTGACCTGGTGAATTTCTCACTTCACACTGGCTGCTAAGGCCACCAAACTTTGGATTGGCCTCTGGAGGAATCGGTTATGCCCCAAAAGTCGCCATATGCATTACCACCAGGAATGTTTAATCACATGCATATTTGCTGTATGGTGTATTTATTTGTGCAATGTTTAAATGGAGTGACACAGCAACTCACCTGATTCTGAGTTGCCGTTCTTTCCCCATCTTTACACTTGGACTCACCTTTGAGTGTTGGCCTAACTCACCTCTACCATTACTCAAGTCATAGCTCTGAAGTCATATCAGGAGTAGGGGAAATGTAGACATAGAATCAAAGAGTTGGAATTGGTTTGATTGTCTCCAGCTTTGCTATTGGCAGAGGTGCTCCAGTGATTTCATTCAATCACCATTGCTTGATGGATGGGAGGAAAGTGTTGGTTCCCTTTGTTCTAAACCTTTGCTAACCAGGCAACCTTCTGATTTGTTACGAAGAGTAACCTGGGCCAGGTATGTAACTTCTCAGGCTTACTCTTATAGCCTTAGGCAGCTTTTAAAATCTTTATTTCAGACTTAGTTGTTCAGTTTTGAACCATCAGAAAAGCTGGTAGGGCCTGAGTTTACTTGTAGATAATTGGTTCATGCTAAAAGTTGCTGGTGATCCATAAAATCATGCCTGCTGAAGGAATTCTATGTGACAGGACATTGGCTGACATGTAGGAATAATACTGTGATTTCTAGGGCTCCAGGGAAGCCCATTGCACAAAAAAGTCCTTCCCCAACTTCTATTTTCTGAAATATTCCAAAGCATCCTCCTTCTAATGTCTAGTTTTATTCATGTTAAATTTTCCATGAGGGGTTGGTAATTCTTTATATTTATTGGTTAACAAAGGACCTGAGAGCATCAAAGGGCATGCCCACAATAAAATGGGACAAGAGAAGAAATTCTGGGTTAAATTGTGGATAACTTTCCTTTTTTAATTTTTTTATTTGTGGCAGATATAAATATTATCAGTGCCACTATTAGCATATTTATACTACTTTACAATATTAATGGGGTAGCTCAAAAACCTTGCAATGTCCCTACCTCTTGGGGAGCAAGTGACTAAGGGTTTGTTTCATTCTGAGTTCTGTTGTATTATATAGCCTGATAGTCTAATGAATGAATTCTTTGAATTCTTGGAGGAGAATTGAAAGCAGCTTTATAATTTAAAATGATTAAGTATGTGCTTCTTTTTCTTTGAAACACAGCCAATTTTATTCAAATTCTCCAAAATTTATACTCAATATGTTCATTGTTTTTAAAATTATATAATAGTTTTGTTATTTCATTTTTTATAGTTTTTTTTGTCTGTTTTTATAGTTCTTCAGTAGAAGCCAGAGTCCTGAGTTGTCCAGATAGTAGCCTCTGATATACTATTCTGATTAAGTTTCTTCCCAATGTTCATGGCCAACATCCGGTTGCTAAATGAAAGGCTTTTGGTCTTTTCAATAACTTGCTGATAGAGTGAGACTGCATTGTTACTCATAACCACGTGACCTAATTTAGAGTCAATCCTGGCATCCAGTCTTGCATTTCTAATCAAATTTACAATCCACCTTTCAGCTTCTTCTGGAGTCATGTTCAATTTATCTGCCAACATGTTAGTGCTGATACACTGGTGGTTGTGACAAAAAAATCTCAAATATGAAGAGATGGGCATTTTCAATGAAATCCTCAAGACAAGTGTCCTAGACAAAACCATCCACAAACACAGATTTACGTTTCCTCTGCTTTTTCTGAGCCCCATCAAAGTAAAAGTTAACATAAGAGCATAAGCATTCAACAAACTGTAATTGGGTCTTGTAAGACTCCTGGTGAATAACTTTGACCAGATCGTTTAGCACCTGCCAGAGTTTTTGAACATCTTAGTTTGTTATGAGTGCTGTAGTCATAGAGTGGAGAATATGTGGACACATTATCTGAATTGCATTAAGGTACTGTGGCTGGTAAAGGAAGAGATCAATAGTATTATCGTATTCTTCGGGGTGGTTGAAGAAAACAGAGAAGTGAATGAGCCATGCTCACTGCTGAAGACACTAGAGAACTCAGTTATTACCTGTGGTCTCTTTTAACCGTGTAAGGTCTCCCATGACTGCATCCCAATTCTGCATTAAGATTTCAGAGGCCAGTTTTCTGTGCTATAGCTTTTTTTCTCAGCTTATCTTGGCTTCTGCTTTGCCAGCTGCATGCATATGCCCTAAAAATGTCCATCTAACAAAATGTGGAAAGTAGCTTCTTCACTTTGCGGAGGAATTGGTGCCAAAGGCTTCCTCTGTTTTAAATTGCTGCCATAGAGATAAATCTTATGCATAGCCAGGTGTTGTTTTCAGCAGGTGTCCACATACCTGGATAGAGTACTTTGTTCTCCAAAATATTCAGACAGTGAAAATATAAAATTTATTGCATAATAAATAGACATTCAATTAGATTAGAATCAAGAGTCAAGATCTTAAAATTTAATGGGAACACATTTTAAAAAGAAGGTAATCAATGATGCCTAGAGGGACTTTTGCAAGATTTTATCACTAGTTAGAGACAAAATTTTAAATAAGATGCCTGATTCATATTTTTTTTACTACTTCCTGGTGTGGTGTCTGATTCATTTGTCACCCACTGAAGGAGGAGGGCGTGTTTTTAGTCATCTTTTACCAGCATCCACTCAAACCTGATGTAACAACAAGAGTACAGGAGAGTTATGTGTCACTATTGTGATGACCATATTACCACCGACACTGTAAAGGAGAAATGAAACTTTGGAGGACCGTTTCTTCTATCGGGAAGCAGCAAATGTGAGGGGCAGTTTGATCTGCACAGGTTAGAAACAGTGCTATTAACTTGATTTGTCAGAAGTAATGAATGTGGATACATAATGCAATCTAGGCAGGGGCCTCTGGCTTCACAGACCCAGAACTTGGACATTGTATTTTGGAAATAGAGAAGAAAGAGTATTATGATTCTTTTCATGCTTTGAAATCTATTAACCCAATTCACCCAGTAGTGAGGAGTTGTGAGGTATGATCAAAATATAAGGTGAATGTTTAAATTAAAAAAAATTTTTACAGTAAAAGACACATTGCCATCAATCCCCCTCAAAATATTCCCCTTCGCTTCAAACACATTTATCCCATTGTTCTTGCCACTTTCTGAAAGAGTTCTGGAAGTCCTCTTTCTTGAGTGTCTTTAGTTGTGCTGTCGTGGCTGCCTCGATGTCCTGAATCCATTCAAAACATTTTCCTTTCATGGTCATTTTGACTTTGGGGAAGAGCCAGAAGCTGCACAGTGCCAGATCCAGTGAATAAGGTGGATGAGGACACGCTGTATTGTTTTTATTTGACAGAAATTTCTGTGCCAGAATGTGTGACATGGAGCATTGTTATGATGAATGATAAATTAAAGACACTCACGAAAGAAGATGTCCAGAACTGTTTCAGAAAGTGGCAAGAACAATGGGATGAGTGTGTTGGAAGTGAAAGGGATTATTTTGAGGGGGATTAATGGCAATGTGTCTTTTACCATAATTTTTTTTTAATTTAAACATTCACCATATTTCTTGATCACACCTCATAGTTCAGCTGCTATACCTTCCATCCCACCTTTGGTCAGATGGCTCAGAACGTGGGCATGAGGGTCATGAATTTGGGGGCATTTAAATAGTCCTACAGTTACTTAGTCAAATATGAGTCAAAGTAGTATTACTCTATGCTTCCTGGAACCTTAGCATTAGAGAAAATGGTAGAGTCCCGTCCATCCTTTTTCTTAACTTAGGTGTCCTGAAGTGGTGGCTTCTAGAAATCCATCTAAACCTAAGATTTATTCCTTCTAGACCTAAGATTCTATGTTTTTGAACATCCTCTAAATAATCCTGTTTTATCCTCAGTTCTAATTATTTCCTTCCTTGCACTAATATTTCCCTTTCTAGGTCTTCTTTAATATTTTTTCTTTGCGCCTACTAGCCATCTTCCTTCTATATGTTTCCACTTGAGGTTAGCTTAACTCAATTCAAAAACATTTATTAAACAACAGTGTCTATCAAACATTTATGCAGATTTTGCGGAAAGATATTAAGGAATTAAATATGCAATCTCAAGCTTGTCCTATAAGGATCAGAGCTAAGAAAAACTATATAAAACACCTGCAAAACATTTCTAAAGCAACGATAACCCACTGGAGGAGTGGCACCGAGCCAGATACTGAATCCTAACAAAGTGCCCCAAATTCTATAAATGCTCAATATGTTTGCTGAATGAGAGAAAGATGAGTTGGATTTGAAGTAAGGGACAGACCTCAGTAAAATGATTATGCTCGTTATTGCTGAAGGCTTAGTCCGGAAAAACACTTTGCAACTTTTTGCAAGTTTCCATTGGGTTCTTTCCTTGCCTGATGCTCTAGCTACACCAAGCAAATTACAATTTTCCAAAAACCTGCTTGTACACATCTCATGCTAGTAACTCCATCATGTTCCCTTCCCATTTGGTGAAACTATAGTAATCTTTCAAGGCCTAAATCAAAGGATGAAGGGGTCCAAATTAAGCTCTCAACGATCTTTTCTAAACAAACATTGATACATTGAGCATGTACCATGTAAGGTACAAGCTGGGAAGATACAAAAATAAATAAATAAATAAAGACTCTGAATTTAAGACTTTATAATCTAGTGTGGAAATCCATACATGCACATAAAACAACAAAGAGTGATAAGGGCTGTAATAGAATCAGGGCTTATGTTTGGCAACTGCTTTGAGTATTCCTAATTTGAGAGTCATTCATTTGTGATTAAAACAAATAATGGATTACTTGTGGAAAATTACAATGACTACAGATTATATTCAGAAATCCCTACATATGAGAAGCATGTATAGTTTGAAGCTACTCAAAAAGCAACTGACGCTATAATGTGTCTCCTGAAAATGACCATGACCTACACCTCATCAACAGCCTTGCCCTGTGGCTAGCTTCCCTGGAGAGGGAAAGAGATTGTGGTTTGCTATAGATGGGGAGGAGGGCTGCAGAAGGGGATTAAGTCTGCAGATTCTCCTGCCTATGAATTCCCACCTCAGAGTGCTGGGGGTTTGCGGGTGGAGGGCTTGGGTGAGGAAGGAAAGGGATAGGAAAGAAACATACATCCTGCCCAGTTGGACCCATCTTAAATTCCAAGGATGCTCATTCAAGAACCTGACAACAGTAAGAACCCAATCAGGCAATTTATGTAATGTTGAATGTTCCTAGGCTATTGTATTTGCATTAATTCTACAGCCCTGGAGCAGGAAATGCATTCAAAACATTGGAAGCAAAATAATTTTGCATTAAATATGTTCTATGCCAAGGAAGAAGCTTAGCTCAGTGGCCGGAACAAACTGTGGAAGACAACTAAGGGAATGAAGCAGATTAGATTTTAACCCTCAGAGCATCGGGTTTCTACTCCGAGTAGAGCAAAGGAGACTCAGGGGGCTTGCCACGTGGTCAGGCCTGGAGCACGCAGAGTCCTGGGCTGGAGAGCTGACTAATTCTCAACCTTAAGAATTGCCTTTCCTGGAGGACTGTGAACAGTCACTTGCATAAGAAACTCAGAGGACCAGTAAACATATAGTGAAAAATATTTAAGTCATTGGGTATCAAGTAAGAGTTTGTGTCCTCTTTTCTGTTTTTTTTCTTTTAACAGTATATGGTGAGTGTATAAGTGTCCTAGGGTTGTTGTAACAATGTACCACAGACTGGGTAGCTGAAAACAACAGAAATTTATTCTCTTATAGTTCTGTAGGTCACAAGTCTAACATCAAGGTGTTGGAGGGCCATGTTCCCTTTGAGACTCGGAGTAGAATTTTTCCTTGCCTCTTCCTAGCTTCTAGTGGTGGCCTTCAATCCTTGGCATCCTTTGCTTTGCAGCTACATCTCTGCAATCTCTGCCTCTGTCATCACATGGCATTCTCTCTGTGTGTCTCTGGCTTCATTGGTGTTTTCCTCCTCTTATAAGGACACCAGTCTTATTGGACTAGGGTCCACCTTAATTGAACTAGTCCGAGTTACACCTACAATGACCTTACTTCCAAATAAGGTCATATTTCTTAGATACTGAGGGTTAGGATTTTAAAATCTTTTCTTGGGAACACACTTCAAGCCATAACAGAGAGTATCACATTTTGTCATTGTTTTTTGAAAATCTAATTTTTAGTCGCTATGTACTATCCCATTTTATGGATGTAGCATAATTAAAATATCAACTATAATTATGTATACATATAGTCACGAGACTGTGGAGTAGAGAGTGGGAATGGAGTCAATGGAATTGTAATAGATAAGCATGATATCGGGGGTGGGAGGGCAGTAGATGGGGGAGGGAGGTTGTTTCTGTGCGAAGGGTAAAAAGGATAACTATCACATTGTTCTGTACACCTGAAACTAACAACGACAACAAAAATAATAATAAAATAAAATATCCATCAATGTGGAAAAACTAAATGATTCTACTGTTTTGGTAAAGGTTTGGAGAACTGCACATATTTTTATTTTTCTACTGCTGGTGTGTATATTCCTTGATACAATTCTCCCTAGCTGAGTAATCTTACTTCCAATCAGAGAAGTGGCTCGAGGGACACGACTGGGAGCTGATGTCCCTCCATAAGGGTGAGTAAAGGCTCAGTTTGCACACCAGTCAGGCCTTGAGCTTCTGATATCTGTATAGGAGTTTTGTAGTCTTTGGGACAGAAAATAGAGTTAACGTTATCTAAGTAGTAAGCAGGGTGAACTCTGGTCCCCTGCCCATTGCACGTCAGAGAACCTAGACCTGAAGAAGATGGTCCCTCCTGCAATTCCTGCCCGCCCTTGGCAACCCCTCTGTGTGCTCCCTGCCCACTCCTTCCACGTGCCCTGAGAGTTCAGACCAGCAACTATTGGGTTGTCGGAAAAGTCATGACGCGTTTTTGCAACGAAAAACAGAAAAAAATACGTCATGACTTCTCTGACAACCCAATACTTTGTCACTGGGAGTTGTACACACCTGAGCCCTCAGAAACTGGCCTAAACCAGGTGAGCAGCAGGTGTGGAGGCAGACCTTCTAACCTTAGCTTGTGAGCACCTCACGGGCCACACCTGTGCTGTGCTCCTGTTTTATACAGTCGGCATTAGGACAATGATCTACATATGTTGGTGGAACCAAACAAACTTCTGTGCTGGCCGTTCAGGAATATTCCTGGGAGACTCCTGGTTAGCAAGGAGCTCATCTAGAGACCACAGGAAGTGGCCACCCAGGGTTCCTCTTACCTTAGCAACACTCAGAGTCAATTCTTCCTTCCTCCTCACTTCCCCTCCCCCCCCCCCACACACACAACCCTATGGCTTTCTGTGCTCCTACCGTGTGTCCTGACTCCCAGGCCTCTGGTGTCCTTCAAACAGGCATGTGGGAACCTGACCCCACATTCAAGCTGAGCCATTTCTAGTAAGGATGGACAGAAGCCTCTACCAGTCAGCTCAGGCTGTGCCCAGGTGAGCCTACCAGAATTTTGGCGGCTAGTGGAGAGTATACCATCGCTCTTCTTTCTCTTCTGGAAAGAAACAGAAAGCACAGGCGATTTTGCTGGGGAAATGCTCATTGTTTGAAAAAGGGCTGGTGTAGAATTGGGGAGACACTGGAATGTTCTGGGAAATGTTTTCTTCCTCTTTGCTTCCTGTGCCCCTCCATGACATTTTTTTGAGATCTTGTGTTCGGGAGTTTTAGGGAGAAAGCCAGCCCCGCCCAGGCTCTGCCCTGCTGGTGTTGCTTGCTTGGAGTATCATGGCAACACTGCCAGTGGGAAAAATATAGCTGAGCTCCTGTGATTGGTGCTGCTCTATTAACAGCAGGAATGTCAACAGTGTCGGGTGGGAGATGAGAGCGATAACAGAAAAGCCATTTCTTTTCATTTCCCCAGTGTTTATAGACGCTGAGCAAAATTGCTAAAGGAGGCATCTCCAATTGGAAGGCATAACACTTTGGTATTATGTTGGAATAGAGACTCTCGATTAATAAATATGATTGGGGTGCAAAAGCACAGCAAATTGTGGCATCATCTCCTTCTTTACAATAATCAGGTAGCAAAACATTGGTACTTGGGGGGCTGAATAATGAAACAGCAAGCTTTCAGCTAGAATACATTCTTCTTACAGGATCCCCAATTGTACCTGTGTGTGTGAAAGGATGTTAGAAAGGTTGCTCAGGCAGAGAAGAGATATCTGGAGTGACTCCAATCTTTGGTTGGGGCCTGGGAATTGTCTTAATGGCTTTCGAAAAGGGCAGTAACAGAGTTTGAGAGCCCCACTCATCAGAGAGCTTATTTGAAATAGCCCTGTTATCAAAACACTAAACCTTTGCTCAAGACCCGGGTTCCCTGCTCTCCTTCACACACACACACACACACACATGTACATGCATACACACACACATATTTGTACACATATACCTTTGCTTAATGTGCTCTCTGCACACTTACTGTGGCCATACCTTTGATGTTTAACCTAACATGTCAAAATTAGAAACTATTAACAACTATTGAGTGTTGGCCATGTATCAGAGGCTGTGCTTTACCTGCATTATCCCATTAACCCTTCATATCTCTGTTGGGTAGCGACTATGAGCATCCCTTCTTCACAGAGGAGGAAACAGAGGCTCAGAGGAGTTACGTGATGTGCCCCAGTTCATGAAGGTGGTAAGGGGCAAAGCAGAGACGTGAAGTCAGGTCTCTGCTCCACTCCACCATATTTTGATGTGAGAGACATCAGGCTTATGGGGGAGCTAGAACTCACAGAGTTGCAGTGCCCCAGGGGCGCTCCTGCACTGCACTGTGGGCTCTGTCAGCATTGGGGAGTCTGCATCGCAGAGGCCCTCAGAACTGACCTGGACTCATTGCTCCTGACCTAGAGTTTGGCTTTCACTACTACAGGAGATGGGGATGAGGCTGCTGCATGTCTTGGTTTCTATTCTTGAGATCTTCTGTCCCATATTGATCACCTCCTGCCTGTCTATCACCTGACAGTGATAGAGTTGAGTGAAAAGAGGTTCTGTCTGCAAACAAAAGCCCTGGGGGCAAATTTGCCCACTCCCTCCCTCCCTTACTCACTCACCCACTCACTCAATAAATTTTTGGGCACGTGTGTGTGTGTGTGTGTGTGTGTGTGTGTGTGTGTGTGTGATATACTGTGTCAGGAGCCTGGGTTATTATGGGGCAACCGATCTAACTTGGTCTCTGTCTTTCTAAAGTTGACATGGGTTATTCATTTAACCTTTCTGAAGATTTCCTCGTCACCATATGAAGATGACCATGCCAACCTCAAGAAATTGGTGAGTGTACTAAATTAAGACAATACGTGTAAAGTACTTTATAAACTTTGAAGTGCTAAGGAAATAAAAACCATTGCTCTCATTTATATCTTAATGGGCTATCGAGATGGGACCTTGTCTCTAGTCCTAGGATTCCTGCCAAGGGTTGGCATCTGTTCCCTTGGCTGGTTGCTTGCAATTCAAATTCAGTGTTTGAGTTCATACAATGCTCAAATACATGATCTTTTTCAATCTCCGAATGTCTAATGAATCAGGAATCATTGCTCAAAGTGTAATTTAGTTCCTGCCTACTTTGGTTTAAAATAAAAATGGCTATGTTTCATATGTATTTTGTGCAGCTTTATCCATTTAGTTCTATATCTTGGACAACTTTCCAAGTATAGCTCTTTCTTTGCAACTTTAAGACCACCTGATTCTTTTTTACAGTTGCATAGTATTTCATCATATGGTTTAGCATCACATATTTAACCAGTCCCCTAAAATCAGTCCCCTATTCATGGGCATTTATTTATATTATTTCTAATTGTTCCTGTTACAAACAATGCTTTAATGAAAATCCTTGTATACATATTTTGTGAATATGTGTTAGTATTTCTGTGAGATGAAAGTGGGATTGTGGGTTGAAGGGAATTTATGATTTATATTTTGATAGATACTGTCAAATTGTCAAAAGAAGATACTGTCAAATCTCCCAAAAAGGTGACACCAATTTATACCATTTTGCACTGTGTATATGAGTACCCCACATTCCTTCCAACATGGGATATTATCCTTTTTAAAGACATTTGACAAACTTATGGACAAAATCCATACTTCATTATTTACTTTGTGTTTCTTTAATGTTAATGAAACTGAGCATGATATTTAGCTTTTTTGTTTTCTCTAAACTACCATTTCATACCTTCTCGCTTTGTTTCTATGGATTGTTAATATTTTTCTTCGCTGAATTATAGGAGGCCTTTACACATTTTGGATATTAGGGTTTGTTTGTTAAATACATTACAAGGATTTACTTTTCGTCTTCTTGATTAAATTTCCCCTTACTCCATGCTTATAGGTATTAATCTTCTTTTCCTGAGAAACATTGTGGGTCATAAAATTCCCTTCCTCTTGGCACACTAGGTGCAGAAGCTTGGCACTGCGTTTTTGGGAGTATCTACCATGTGGAGTGATGTCATAAGGGTATTGAAAACAGCATAAACTTTAGAGACTGGTAGTTGGATACTGAGTGTTTATTCTACCATTTACCAGCTGGGAGGCATTGGGAGAGTTGCTTAACCTCTCTGTGCTTCTGTTTCCTTATTGTAAGATGGGATAGTATTTGCCTTCTCCAAGCACCATATCAATCCCCAAAGGCTAGAGATGTTTAGAAGTTCCTCTTCTGGGAGGTTTGGACATGTAAAGTGTTTAAGAAGGAAGTACCTTTACGTAGTAAAGTTATACAGACCGGGAAGATCTAGGAACTATGAACAAGGCTCCTTTTGTCAAATTGGCAAATAAGGCTTTTTTTCTTTTTAAAATTGAGTAATAAACAACATAAAATAAAGTACATGGATTTCAGAGTTAAATCTGGTGAATTTTGACAATTATGTACACTAATGTAGCTACCACTCCAAATAAGATATGTAAAATTTCCATCTCCCTCAGAAAGCTGTCTGCACCCTTCCAGTAATTTTTACTCTCAACAGCTTTTTGATTTATATCACAATATGTTAGTTTCCCTTGTATTTGGATATCTTATAAATGGAATCATACAGTATATATTCATTTGTGTCTAGCTTCTTTCAGTCAACATAATATTTTGAGACTTATTTATGCTACTCCATAGATCAGTAGATCGTCATTTTAAATAAGTGAGTGGCATTCCATTATATGGATAGACCACAATTTATCCGTTCTCCTGTTGATGGACATTTGGGTTGTTTCCAGGGTTGCTTACTATGAGTAAGAATGCTATAAACATTCTCATATAAGTCTTTTTGTGGACATATATTTTCTTTTCTTTTGGGTACCAGGGTGGACTTGTTAGTCAAGTGTATGTTTAGTTTTATCAGAACTGCCAAGCAGGTTTCCAAAGTGGGTGCACCATTTTACAATCCCACCGGCAATGGAAGAGAGTTGGTGTTTGAGCTTTTTGATTTTAGCTCTTCTAGTTGGTGTCAAGTTGGCATCTCATTGGTTTGGCAAATTGGAATTTAATGTATTTGTTTTCAACTGTGAGCTCTCTGCCCATATCTGTTTACATTTCTTTTTCTTCGTGTGTGTTGGTTCTCCAAAAAGATTTGGAATTCTGTGATGGCAGAGGCTCTGCCTAATATAATTACCTTATATCCTGGACTGCAACAAACACAGGGCCAGGAATACAGTAGGTGCTTAATTTTTTTGTTAATTGATTTCTTGCTACTAAGAAACATTTGTAGACTGTTTTGTAAGGAGGACAGGTGAGAGAGGGCTGTCATCACGAAATGCTTTTCAAACCCTTACAACTGAGTTGGTTCTCAAATATCTCAAGAAAGACTGGTTCATTCATTCATATTCTCTCTCTCTCTCTCTCTCTCTCTCATTCTCTTTCTCTGTTAATTAGGTAATGAGGTTTGATCAGTAGTTAGGGCTTCTTAGCAGCTGCTGGTACGGGTGGCACTTTTTACATGTGTCAAGGTCTGGTCAGCAATAACAAGGTCAAGAGGGCCAAGAAACAGATGAGTTGGGCTCTCTTATTGGTAAGCTGCTGTCTTCTACCTCAGTTGGCCTTCTCCCTGTATATTTTCTTTGACTGATGCTAAATAGTGTCATGAAAACGGTCCTTTTTTAAAAATTTTGGGTTTTTTTCATTTTAGAATCTTTTTCCTCTCCCCTTAATATATTCCCATTTTAAAAATAAAATGGACAAATGAAATTGTCTACACTGTGAATTTTTTTTCTTGCAAAAATTTGAAGAAAATGCAAAACTATTGACAACCTACAAATTCTCTGAAGATCATCACAGATTGCATGACAACTTCTTGTGCTCTCCAAGTGTTATATAAAACAATCCCTTAGGCTTGTTTCTGTGTTAGAAATCAGTTTTTTGGTTTTTGTTTTGTTTTTTCCCCATGTGAAATATGGGGTTAATGCATGTGAAGGGTATTGTACTTACTCAGTGCTTCTTGTTTTCTTCCATATACTCAGCAGATACCGATTCTATACCTACAGTGGTCAGGCTTCCTGCTGGGTGCTGGAGGTGTGTATGTGAACCAGGCAAGGTCTGTGCCTGGCTTTGCAGAACTTGGGCAGTGTGGCCATGACCAATAGATAAGCCATCAGAGCATGACAGATGAATGTGTGGTTAGGTGTGTGGCAGACACTGGCCAGAGCTGTGAGTCCATCACTCAGGCCTTGCGGTCAAGACAAGCTTCCCAGAGGAAACTGCATCCAACTTGGAGTGAGTGAATCAGACTGAATTAGACAAAGGGGCAAGGGGATCATTGTTTCAGCCAGAGGGAACAGCAGATGTGAAGGTCCAGAGATGGGAGAGAGGAGGTGACTGTTGGACCTGAAGTTCAGTGTTACTGGAGCGTGGGGATGGGGGTGGTGGGGTGAGGACAGTGGTGAGGGATGAAGCAAAGGATGAATGGAGAGGCAAAACCATGCTGGGCCTTCATGCTAAGGAGTTTGTCCTGCATCTTAAGAGCAATAGGAAGCTTTTGCATGGCTTTAAACGAGCAGTAAAATAATCAGATTTGTTCTGGAGAAAGAGCACTCTGGGTTGCTATGTGGAAGTTAGGAAGGGGTGAGCCTGGATGCAGGAAGTCCTTCTGAAGAGGACCAGGATCAGAGTTAGGGGGCACCAGTGGGCTGAGGTGAAGCAACGGCTTTGCGATACGGCTTGATCCTTTAGATCCTTGCCTAATTTCCTCAGCAATGGTGTGTTGGCCAGATGACTGAGAAGGACACGGAAATGCTGGGAATCCAGATGACCTCTTGCAGCCGCTGGCAGTGCCATTTCTGAGCTTTGAATCACAAATTTAGAGCCCAGTGAGAATAAAATCACCAAGATGAATTCCAGAGTGTATCTGACTGAGATTTTCTGAGTGTGCAGGCAGCATGCTAATTGTCAAGCTCCTACTTTTCTGAGCTGCATGATGCTAAGGACCAAAATAATTTATTCTTATGGGAAAAAATATACTAGTGTTTTAAAACAATCAGTTCTCTCATCAGTCTGTTGCCTCTTAGTTCATTTTTCTCTGTGCAAAGCCGACAAAAAGGACTCCAGCTAGCCGGAGGTCTACAGTATGGCTGCTGTTACTAGGCGCCTTGGATATTTGGTGTTCACTAATGCGTCCTGGTTTTTATTTTGCAGATTGGCATATTATCCATTAAAATATTCCTCTCCTGTCACTGAAGCTGTTACATCGTGTTTACCTTCATGGTTTGCAAAGGTGAAAGAGAGCCGCCCTGTTAGAGTCAGCAAGTTCATTACCCAGTGATAAACTAGTCTGATCAACTGGCAGGAGCTTCCTACAGAAAGGAAAAAATGACACAAGATGATGACTTGTGGTCCGCCCGTAGTTTAATCAAGGAAGTTGGTAGCTTCCAGTGTTGACATGTAACCTGAGAGCAGTGCTGAGAGACCATTAAAATCACCAGAGGAGACTGTCAGCTGGAGCCACAGGCTGTGGTTCCCCGCCTCCTTCCGGCAGCCCAGGCCACAGGCTGGCATTGGCTGTACCCACGTGGGGGAGGGAGCACCACGCCTGGGCGGAGGGCATCTGCTGCTGTCACGGTGAGCAGCAATCAAAGTCCTGAAGTGCCACCTGGGGATGGCTGCCCCTTTAATTCCTGAGCCATTTGTTGGGATGCCGGCCTCCCCCTTCTGCTTCTGTTGAATCCCTGGTCCTCTAAGTGCAGCTCCTCTATTTTTGGCTCATTGAATTTTTGTCCTACTTCACTGTGTTGACTTTCTGCACACAGAGTTTTCCTTGCCCATGTGGAAAACGCTGCTGTCCTCTTCCTCTCTCCCCCGTGCTTGCCTTCTAGACTTCGGTTCAGGTCTGTTGTTGTACTTATGGCTGCTGACCTCTTGGCCACATGCTTTGCTCTTATCCAACCTTATTCTCTGCGAGGTTTATGTCAGCTGACATTGGCAGTTTGATTCTTCCAGTCTGTCCCACCCCAGTTTTTTATTTTCGTGTCTAAGACCTGATACCTAAAGGCAAAATATGGAAGAAAGCCATTTACTTTGACCCTGTAATACAAATGTCCACCGGGGTCGCCTGGCTTTTGAAGGTCAAATGGAATTCACTTGAACCTTTTTGCCTCTGGCAGAAGGATGCTCCCAATGTCTATGGGGGGCTTTTGGATGAATGCGGTGAGATGGGCAGTTGCCCTTCATTAACTCCGTTTATCTGCTTCTACTGAATTCATCCAGTCTGTTGGGATTGTGTCAGCCTCAGCACCCTGTGTGTACTGTTCTTTCTCCTGGTTATATTACTCTATGCTGGAAGCCTCTGGCGTGCCCTTGCTTCCAAGAACACTGTCCCACAGGGTGGAGAAGGAGCCTGACTTTACCTGAAGCTTCAGCGTTATCAAGGGAATTTATATTATAACATTGCAAATCATGTAAATCAAATGAACATATCCTGTATGGGGGCTACAAAAAATTAATACTTTTCTTCCTACCTTCTAAGTTCTTCTAGCTGGGCGAATAATCAAATTAACAGACAGATTAACAGGAGAAAATCAAATTTTTAAGGCATGTACGTGGAGAATTCACATAAGCATGAAAATTCCAAAGACAGTGAGGCGACATTGGTTATGTATGACATTTTTGGACAAAGGAGAAAGAGGGGTGGGGAGTACGGGGTATTAGATTTCAGAAGTGAGCATGGGAGATTTACAGGTACTTAAGGAAGAGCAGAACACGTGACAGGAAAGTTCTGGGCAACTCAGAAACAACTGGGACATGGGGCATCTAGCTAACAGGCCCCTGCCTAAAAGCCTTCCTATTTACCACACGTAATCCAAGTTAGGCTAAGACCAAAATCCTAAGATTCCATTCCTAAAGCAGGTTTTTCTATCTGAACCTCTTGGGTAGGAAAGCGGGGAGAGTCAAAGGTTCTTTCTGAGTCTTATTAATGAACAGCGTCAAATCAAACCCCCAAAAGGCAGCTTCAGGGTGGCAAAATTTTGTGTTTTTTCTTGCCTGCCTGATTTTTAACGTTCTTAGAGGAGACTGTCACAGGAATTTCTCTTTGGCCTCAACTTACTGCTTTAGTGGCTTGAGTCAACTGCTAGCTTCAGTGAACAGACAGATAATTCGGTCATTTGTTTTTCTGTCTTTGGGGCTTACCTTCCCTCTTCAGAGAATCAAAAGTGCTGACCGTCAAATATTCAGGAATTTGCGATCTGTTGGTAGCTTGAAATTGGCCGTAGTAGGAGTATTTACACCACAGACATTGGCAAATGCTGCAAAGTAGTTGTTATTTGTTTTCGTGGTGTTTTGGTGAGCCATGTTGGTGGCAGGCCACCGAAAACTTACCTATGGAGAAACATCTCATTCCTTCCCCTTGCAGGCAGACATGGCTGCTGTAAATTGTGACGTTTCCCCCTTCATCACACAGGCAGAAGTAAAACATGTTTATGGTTGAATCTGCTACCAAGCTTGGTTGAAATCTATGGAGAACTGGGGTGTTAGATGTGGACATGCCTGGATCGTTGTTGGTATGAGGATTAAACCAGGACTAGTATCCGAGTTAGGTCTCCTTCTGTGCAGATGTAACACGATGCTTCGCACCAGTGGGGAGAGGCTCTTTAAGAAGATATTTGTGAAGGTCAGACATGGAGCCGCATCCCGTTTCTGTGGGAGGATAAAGTCAAAGACGAGAAAGGAAGCAACCAATAGGATGAGAGTTAGATGCCAGATTAAGGGACTTTATCCTTGTTTCCTGGGTTAGTGAAAAACAGAGACAAGATTCAGCAAGTGGAATTTTACCAAGATTTCCCTGTGAAATGGTACAGAATAGACTGGGATGCGAAGTCCGCTAGAATGAGAGAGACCGTGTGGAGAGTTGTTTTAATACGGAATTCTCCACTTTCCCACGTCCTACACTCTTGTTAGTCTGTTGCTTCAAAATTTTCTTCGTCTACCTCAGATGAGACTAATGCAAATCATGTTTTCTTTTTTTGCTTGGCCCATGCTAAATAATTCATTAGTGTTTCTAAATGAGACTTAATTGTTTCACTTCTTTATGATAAGTCACTGAGGAGAAAATTGCTTTAATAGAAAACCCAATTAAAACCCACTGCCGGTAGCCGCAGGGTCCCTTGAAGGGACGATTCACACTGTTTGGCCTTCGACTCTCACTTGAAGGATGTTACCTATTGCCCCATCCACTCCAACATTTGGGGAATGTCAGCCTGGGCCTGGAATGAAGTTCTGTGATAGGATGCAGTGTAGTGGGTAAGACAGTGAGTGACCTGGGATGCTGAGACTAGCCTTTGGTTTCTGGGCCAGTCTCCTCCTCTGAAAACTAAAAACATTAGTCTAATGTAAACTGACACAACAGCCTAGAGGGGACAATTTCACAGAATCTTTGAAGATAAATCTGTGCATGCTTTATGACCTAGAAATTCAAATTCCCGACATCTGTTCTAGAGAAAGACTCATGCGTGGGAAAGTTGACATGCCATCCCCAAGCACCCCTCAAAGTCACTCCAAGAGAAGGCAACAAAATGTAGGCAGTGAGGCCAGGCAGACCCATTGGCTTACGATCTCTTGGGCTCAGCTTCTCACCTGTAAAATGGGAATGATAATACATGGAGGCTTGTTTTGAGTTTTAGATAAAATAATGCCCATAAAGTGCTTTGTACAGTGCCTGACACATACATTTTCAATAAACACCACATAAGTTTTAGTTTTAATTATATAAAAATATATTATCCCTGTAAAAAAAATGGAAATATTATAGATAAGGCCAAAGTGCCGTTCAAGCTATTCATTCTCCCCAATATCATTCTTAGCCTCCTACCCCCATGGAGATGTAATTACTTTTGCCATTTGGGGGTGTATCTTTCCTGGTCTTTTGCTATTCAT
>NW_017731400.1:572605-584355 GCF_001890085.2 Hipposideros armiger
CTCTCTCTCTCTCACACACACACACTCTCATCTCTATTTGTATCTCTATCTCATCTCTATCTATCTCAATCTCTCTATATCATCTATGTAGATATTTCCTCCCAGAGAAAATATATAATATTATCCTACAGCTTTTTTTTCTACTTAGTATATTTTGGAGGTCTATCCAAGTGAGCAGTTGTAGAATAACCTCCTTATTTTTAACTACTGCAGAGTCCCCTTTTATGTGTACATCATATTTTTAAGAACCATTCCCCTGGAAGGATATTTAGGTTACTTCTAGTTTTTCACTTGCACAAGCAGTGTTGGAGCAAACATCTTTATCACTCACTTGTGCAAGTATTTCTCTAGGTGAGAGCAATCAGGAATGAGATATGTAAGATCATAAGGTATATACATTTTTAGCTTCAAAGACTTGTGCACAATGACCAGCACACAGTGGCTGTACCAGTTTAAATTTCAACCCTTAGCACATGAGACTAACCTTTTCCTAACACTCTTGTTGAACTTGTCAACTTGACAACACTTTAAATGTTTTTTTATAATCTTATGGGTGCGGGAGTCCCTCAGGTGGAGACGGAGTCGGTGAAGAAAGAAGGAGCAGAGACACAGGAGCGTGTTGAAGTGTCTTCTCTCTTTATTTTTACAGCATGTCCTTTTTTATACTGGAGAGTTGACCTCAGAGTTTTACTTCCTCGTGATGTTTCTGTTACAGGGTACAGCCTGACCTGTTCTATGCTAATGACTAACTTATTTTAACTATGTTTCAATCTTTACCTATAATGGCTATGTGGCTAGAGCTGAGTTTCTGCCTTGGCTCCTAAAGGATGTTTACTGTGGCTACTTAGCATTTATCTCAAACACTAATACTGACTAAACAGGGTCTTAAGAATTACAAGGTGCATATTTTGTCTATTACTAAGAAACTAACAGTATGACTAAGATTGCCTTCAGTGCACAAAAGAGAATTATCGCAATATATCTAAAACTTACTTAGTCGGTTAAGGTAAACAAAATAATCATTATTAGAAGGGGTGTCAGATCTTTGTCCTACTGAGGGGCATCCAAAGGGGAATTTTAAATTTTCCAAGATATAAAGCAGTATCTGTTTCTCAGTCAGAGCTTCAGAATTTGTCACGATAGCAGTGTGCTTGGCCATGTCAGACACTGAGGCACAGCCAGCTCCCAACATATGGGTTTATCATTTGTAGTTTCAATGTGCTAATTACCAGTGGAGTTGAGTATTCTTTCATATGTTTATTGGCCATTTACATTTCCTTTTCTGTGAATTGCCTGATAATAATTGTTGCCCACTTTTCAATTGCCTGGTTGATTTTTTCTTATTGATATGGAATACTAATCCTTTGTTGCAAATATTTTCTCCTGATGTTTGTTTATGTTTCAACTCTGTTTATGCTGTCTTCTGAGAAATATAAAATTTAAATTTTGATATAGTTAAATTTATCATTCTTTTTGTTATTTTTGTTTTTTTGCATCTGGATTTAAGGAGAATTTTCCTACCCTCAAAGTCACAGAGATGTTCTCTAATATTTTCTTTTAGCATTTTTATATATTTTTTATATTTATGTCTTTAATCCATATAGAATCTCCATATGAACAAATTTTATTTTGTTTCAAAAGAAAGTATATTATTCCTAGTATCATGTATTAAATAATCTGTTCTTCATAGATTTACAGTGTCTCTTTTATCAAATATTAAATTTCTATACATACATGGTTCTGTTTTAGCTTTTGATTCTTTTAAAATTGTCTATTTATTTCTATATTGATACCATGTAATTGCTATAGTTTTTAAATATGTCTTGACACCTGGGAGGGTTGGTCCTAATTCTGCTGTTTTATAAAATTATCTTGCCCATTGCTCTTCCAAATGAATTCTAGAATCAGTGTGAATGTTACTTGAAGAAATTGGCTGGGTTTTGATGGAAATTATATTGCAGGCACAGATTCATTTTGGGAGAAGTGATGATAATAAAGATGCAGTTGATGAGGGTGATAAGGATTGATTTCTGATCTCTGCCAGAGCATTTTCTGGCGTTTCAAACAGGTTCAGGTAGGACAAGTGAAGCTGACAGTGCTGGTGATGAGCCATCTTCGTTATGTACCATCTCTTTTCTCAGAGGAGTCCTTTTGCCTGAGTTAAGTCTCCTTAGAACATAGCACAGATGGGATCTGAAGAGAGCTTTGATTGAGGAAGTCAGACATCAGTCAGAAGTAGGGTGGTTATGGTATGTACTCTAATCAGCTAACTGACTTGTTCACACGTTCCCTGAGGGTCATCTGGGGCTCAGAATCCAGGGCCCATTCCCAGATTTTACACTGGACCCGGGCAGTGAGACCACCTACCATATGAGGATCCCTTTCAAATATCATAGCTCTTGTGAAAAAACAGTTATTCTAGTAATTGTCTGAGAATACATATAATGAAAAAAGGCTACTTTGAGTGTAGGAATACTTAAATGTGATTGATCATTCACGAAATGGGTATATATGTCTGAGATATATTACTTATTCAGCCATAGCCGGTGCTTGGTTCTACAAGGATTGGAGAACCCCTTGTGCTGACAGATAAGAAATCCCTCTTCCAGGGCATTCTTGATTTACTTGAAGACCAAAGCCTATTTCATATCATCTCATTTTCTCACATCCTTTTACTCTCCAGGGAAGTTTTCTAAACTAAAAGCTATATTCAAAATTCGAGCCTTTTTTTCTTGTGTATAGTTCACCTTTTGTCTCCTATCCATGTGTTATGGTATCCAGGATAATTTTTTTAAAAAAATTATAGCCCTTGAACACAATGGGCTAATCATCCACAGATAAACCCTCATTCCTAGATACACTGAACTCTGGCCATGTAAAATAAGGATAATAATAGTTCCCACCTTTCAAGGTTATGGTGAAGAACAAACGGGCTGATTCACAAGAAACCTTCGGTAAGCTGTAAAGCATTATACAAATGTTACTTTGCTACTCAGCACTGTAGAAAGTTATAAATGAAATAGCCATCTTGGTTCCTGCCCCTGAGATATTTAAAACCAGCAGGAGGCTCAGAGCTGGGTAGAATAATTCAGGAGAAATGGCGAGGCAATTGGGAAAAGGCTCCTGCAAATATGAAAACTGTAGCCAAGAGCGCTAATATGACACAGGGAGCTGCTGTCCCCAGAACCAGTTCTGACACCCTGTGCAGATGCAGCAGCCTGTCCTTCTGTCCCCAAGGAAGGTGGGAGCTTCTCCATGGCAGCAGGGTCCCACTGCTTCACCTTTCTCTCTTCCTCCTCTGCTTTTAAAAAGCTCTTCCTTTCCTGGAGAACTTTCCAGGCTGCGCCTCCCAGTTACTTGGGACCTCTCTTTCTAATAGCTCTCTTGCTCCTGTGCCTTTTTCCTCCTCCCACATGGCAATATTAAATCCATTCTGCTGGCAGCCTTGGGACTTGTGCTGTGTGGTACTTGACACTGATGAAAACAATGTCGAAAAGAACCCACAGCAGGCTCTCTGTCCTCAGCTCCAGGTCAGACCAGAGCTTTGTGTTTTGATCACTTCATTTATTATGCTTGCATTTTGAAATGGTGAGCCCTGTACTTACTGTTCTTTCATCTAAGAAAGTCCAGGGTTGCTAGGAGGTATTCACAGGCAATTAATTTGTCAGGGTAGGAGAAGCAGTCTTGCCAAATGAAGCTCACAAAACAAAACAAAAAACCAAATTCACACCTCATCTAGCAGTTGATTAGTTCTGCAAATGACCATGAATAACGTTAAAAAGCAGGGGAGGGTGGGTAGTCCTAGGACAGACAGACCTGCAAGTGTGTGAAGCTTTATGCTAAGCTTGATGGATTCATATTTTTTGCCTCACAGAGGGCTGTAGTTTCCCCCTTCCTCCATGTGTGGGCAAAAGGAAAGACTTCCCACCCCTTCCTTCCTTCCTTCCTTCCTTCCTTCCTTCCTTCCTTCCTTCCTTCCTTCCTTCCTTNTCTCTCTCTCTTCCCCCACCCTCCCCCTTCCCTTTTTCAGAGAAATTCATGCTTTAAATTGGCTCTAAATTAAAGATACTGTAAATAAATTTTCCAAACTCAAAATTGGGAAACATGGTCTGATGACGAGAAAGAATATTTAAAATCGCTTGGAAAACTCAGGATACATGTATGTTGCCGCTATAAATGGGATCTCTGCAGATAGGTGGGTGTTCCTCTAGGATTTGGGTAACTGACGAGAGCCCAGTGTCTGTGAACCTTACCAGTAAAGTCCCTGGTGTAACCTTCGTAACGAACCTAGCACACGATAGGCATCCAGTACATTCTAGTTTCCTGCATCATTTGTAAGCCATCATCGATTTGAATAGTAAATAATAATAGAGTGATCAAATTTTATGAAGTTTCGAATGATTTGTTTTGAAAGTAGTTTTTACTATCTGCAGATGCAAAGGGGATGTATGTAGTATCTCAATTGCTAGGCTTCTGGTGCGCCTCATTTAGTGAAATAAATGTTTCTGGAAAGTTGTATAACATTAGTGTTTGTAAGTTAAATTACATTTTACACTCATCAGGAATAGTCTCCTGTTAATAGTATTCTAGAGGGATCATTTTCTTTGGAAATGGAAATAGAAGCATACGTTTGGTAAACTCTGATTTTTGGCATGCTATTTTTGGTTTCCTTGGTTATTCAGTTCAACTAGCTTTAAATGTGTGCTACGTATTGATCTGGCGCTCTTACAACATGTAATCTTACATAATTCTCTCAAGGCCCACCTTAATTTTGTACATAAGGACCATGTATATGTTTAGCAACTTGCTAAGTCACACAGAGTTAGCACGTGGCATAACTACAGTTTGGATTCAGGGCCCTAGCATTGTTATCTTGCCCAGCCACCAACTGCGAGGCCCAAGATTCCTACCTTTTCTCTTACTCTCAACAATCTGAGGCATCATACTTTGGGCTTTGGAATTAATATGGGTGTGAGTTCCAGCTCTGCTACTGTCACTTTGGGAAAGTTTGTCAACTCTTCTGAGTCTTGGTCAGCTTGCCTATAAAATGGGGACAATAATATTTGCCTCATGAATATGGGTAAAGATTGGAGCTATACTGACCATATAAAAGGCAGCCCTTGTGTGTTAACTACTGTTATCACCAGTAGTAGCAGTCGTACATATTTAGATGTTTTTCTGTCAGCCTTGACTATGGAACCTACGGGGAGGGGCACATCTTGTTCACTGGTGAACGAACTCTCCCTGGGACAAGTAGATTGTGCTGCTGGTGGTTTCATTACGTTGTGTCACAGAATTATAGAGTGTGTAGTCGGTTTTCAAATTCATTAAAAACATCTTAGATTTCCCAGTCACTTTCTCCCATCCACAGAACCAGAGAAGCCTTTTCATTATGTTTACCATGCTGAAAGGAAAAGGCTTGTTAATCAGCTTAACAATAACCCACAGCCTTTGGACCAACTGGAAAAGGCTTGTTTACATTTGCTCTATACCTGGATTCAAGTTCTGACTGTTACCCTGCTTGGGCCATGAGCTCACCTCTTCATATTTTTAGCTTGGAATTTCCTCACCATAAAGGCTTTCTTCATGGAAATGTCACACACTCTCTCTCTCTCTCTCTCAACTCACTTTTGGATCACATTTTATATTCATAGTCATAGCCTAGATTAAAAGTAGAGTCCTCGGGCGGGCTGAGTGGGGTGTTCGTTAAGAGTTGGTTTGGGGGCCGGCCAAGTGGTACGTTGGTTAAGAGCTGGCTTGGGACGCCAGAGGGCCCCGGCTCGGATCCCACATATGAGGGCCAGTGACACTGCCCTCTATAGCTAAGATGCTGAACAATAGCTCAACCTAGAGCTGGGCTGCTGTGAGTCGCCAGCGACGGCATAAGCTGCAGCCCCTGCTGCAGTGGGTTGCCATGGGCTACCGTGTGTAGCCAGCAGCCAGCATGATTGGCCAGCAGCTGCTGTGAACAGCTGTCCAGAAGCTGGCAACTGATCTGCCTCACCCGGGAAGAGCGCAATGATGGTGCCAACTTGGGCCAGGGAAGCAACGTCCTCCACAACTAGACTGAAGAACAAACGGACAGCAACTTGTCTGTTCCCCTTCCCCCAAGTCCTCAGCACTGTTCCCATCCCCCCAACTCCCCAATAAAAATCTTTAAAAAAAAAAAAAGAGTTGTCTTGGGACGCCAGCTCTGAGCAGCAGGGCCCCGGTTCGGATTCCACATGAGGGCCAGTGACACTGCGCCCTCTACAGCTAAAATGGTGAACAACAGCTCGACCTGGAGCTGGACTGCCGTGAGCCACCAGCGATGGCATAGGCTGCAGTGAAGCTGGCCGGCAGCGGGTGTGAGCTTTCTTGAGCTGCTGTGAGTGGCCATCCGATGGCTGGCGACCGACTTTCTCAGCCAGAAAGAGCCCAATGATCATAATACCAACATGGGCCAGTGAAGTGACGTCCTCCACAACTAGACTGAAGAGCAAAAGGACAACAACTTGTCTGTTCGCCTTCCCCGATTCCCCAATAAAATCTTAAAAAAAAAAAAGTAGAGTCCTTATTATTTTTCATGTTGGTCATTTTGGGCACTGATAAAATTTTGCTTCTTCTGTAATAAAATTATTTTTTGTAACCTGTATTCTGGTATACCAGATAGCGCCTCTTGAAGTAACAGGAATTACGTCTAGTCAGGAACATTGTATGCCTGCTTTCTGTTTCAGGGTGGGAGGAGAACTACACAATTATCTCAAGAACTGAAGAAGAGGCTAAAGGAGGAATGAACCTGGTCAGCTCCTGATTTAAGGAGGACCCAGGAAGTGGAGAGTGGTTTGGAATGTTCTTTGTACCCATGACTGCCCAATATGGTGCCTTGTCTAGAGTAGTTGCTCAATCAATACTCCTTGGGTGAACACATCAACTGTCCCAAACAAGGAAATGGAAGCTATTGGAATAAATCACTGTCAGATTCCATTTGACCCCATAGACCAAACCCTAATAGCAGATTGCTCCTCAGGCTGAAATGCCCTTTTCTTACCCTCTTTTCTTTCGGAAATCCTCTCTGCTCAAGTGTTACCTCCTTTCTAAGCTTTCCCAGGTTTTCCCAGGTAGAATTAGTTCTGTCTTGCTCTTATGTTCCTTTGCTCCAGAAGTCTGCTATAGCTATAGAAAGAGTACATCCTGCACTCTGAGTTTTAGCTCTGATTTGGGTTTGAACAGACCTGGTTTCAAGTCCCAGCCTTCATGATTTATCAGCTGTGGACTCACAAGCCATGTCTCTAAATCTCAAATTCTTCATGAGTACAGCAGCAGTAAGAACTCTTAACTCATAAGGTTTACAAAAGGATTTGCGGACTACTGTTTTCAATGTATTGTAATCATACCCAAATCTTCAAAAGCGATAATTATATTTAGTTTCTCTTTATTTCTGTAGTACCTACTTCAGTGCTAGGCATTTAAGAGATTCTCAGTATGTTTTTGTGAAAAAAAATATCAATGAATGGACATAGTAGTAATGATTGCTGACATTTACATAGTACTCATCGTATGCCTGGCACACTTCTAAGTGCTTTGCATATATTAACTCATTAACCACATAGCAATAGCAGTAAGGGCTGTCATGAAGTAGGATATTATCTCTTTCCTAAATGTGGAACTAAAATTATAGGAATGGCATTGTGTGTGTGTATGTGAGAGAGAGAGAGAGAGAGAGAGAGAGAGAGAGAGAGAGAGAGAGAGAGGGAGAGAGAGATCAGGACTCATTATTTCAGAGGTCGGGTCTCAACCAACATTACTCTAGGGTTTTCCTGATACTGCTCCCTGAGTTAGCTCAGCCATGCTTGCCTCCTCTGAGAGCATCCATGATGATGTAGACACTTTATTACCAAACGTTATCTCTCCTGGTGCCCTGTTAGGTGGTTCAACTTGATAAACAGTTTAAAGCTACCAACGTAATAGCTGATAATGGCACAATGCATACATTTCCCTTTCCATATTACCTGTGCATTAATCTATGTCCTCAGTGCTTAAGTCTAAAATAAGGAATGATTTGGGAATATTTTCCAGAGAGACTCTCAGGACCACTGACAGTTAAGGGAATTGAAAAGATTAAAGTGGGAAAGTATGTGTTTGACTGGTGTTCTTCTTGAAAGCTTAATGAAATAAGTCCAAGAAATAGGACCAGAAACAAGAATGGAAGAAAGAGGAGGACCTCAAGTGTGAGACCCTGAAGTAAAAGATGCTGTGATAATTCTGTGCCTGAGCACTGGATTGCTGTTGGCCATAGTAATTAGAGAAGAACTCAATGCTTTATAAGAGAAGCTGAGGATCTGTGAAAATTGCTTATAGTACAGCTATATCTGAAGGAGTTCTATTTCAATTTTATTTGAGTTTATTATATATTGAACAGGCATAGTATGCAATGCCTCTAAGGTGAATGTTCCTATAATCAGTACTTTTTTGCAATGACAAAACAGCATATATAGTACAAACTAAGATTCCATTAGATCTGAAGTCTTATTTGATTTGAAAGGTTCAGTGCAACTTTCAAGCAGCTTTAGCCCCTGAGAGATTATGATAAGACAATGTAACAGCTTTTTGGAATAAGTAGTAACTTTACATCCATCTTTCTGAAGGACTCACTGAAACCTAGGAACAGGCAACATGGCATAACAGAAAAACCTACATGCCGTCTAAAATACTGAATTCTCAATATGGCTTAAATGCAACCTTGCAAAGACCACCTAATTCTTTGTTTTACAGGTGTATAAAATAAAAAAGTTAACACCTAAAGACCCTTTGTCTTTCAGATTTAATATTCTAAGTCATTTCTTCATGCATTGCAAAACTGTAAAATTTCCAGAAAAGGTGCTCATTAAAAAACCCCAAACAAAACAAAAAACAGATCACAGTGGTTGACAATAGAAAGCGTTTTCTAGGATATAAAAGACAGTTTCTACATTGAGCAGGGTGACCAGGGCACAGCTTCCTATCCCCCTATCCCCAGGGAACTCTACAATGTGAGAAGAGCAATTCATCTTATACAAAAGTGCTTGTCTAAAGCCTATGGAACTGCCCCAAAAATGTAGCTCTCATTTCTTGTTACCCTCATTTTGTCAATTCCAATGTGCTCTGATGCTATTGCTGTTTTGATCTTTCCAGAAGTTGTCAAAGGAAGATTTTCACAAAACTGTGGTATAACATTTACCTCCTGATCATAAAGCCTTGTCAATTGTATGATGCATCCCAATTTCAGAAAATAGTCTATGAAAGAATGTATGTCTTAGGAATGATGAAATAAGGTGTTTCTTTATTCTGCTCTTTTTCTTTCTTTTGGTCCCTTTTCTCATATACCTACCCCAATTTTTCCTCTCTCTTCAGGGACCCTAATATGAACTGAAAATTTTTATAATGTAGAATTAAGCTCCTTGCCCTTGTTTTAGTTTTTAATTTAATTTTTAAAAAGTGTGTTATTTTTATTCCTATATCCCCATCCCCCTTCCTTTGGCAACCATCAGCTTGCTCTCTATATACTTGTATGAGTCTGACTCTGTTTTGTTTTGTTTATTCATTTTTATTTTATTTTTTTAGATTCAATGTATAAGTGACATCATATGGTATTTGTCTTTGATTTATTTCACTTAGCATGATACCCTCTAGGTCCATCCATGTGGTTGCAAATGACAAAATTTCATTCTTTTTATGGCTGAGTAACATTCCATTGTATATATGTACCACATCTTTATCTATTCATCTATGGATGGACACCTCAGTTGTTTCCATGTTTTGGCTACTACTAGTAATGCTGAAGTGAACACAGGGGCATATATTTTTTCAAATTAGTGTGTTTGTTTTTTTCAGATAAATACCCTGAAATGGAATCACTGGGTCATATGTCAGCTCCATTTTTAATTTTTTTGAGGAACTTCCATACTGTTTTCCACAGTGGCTGCACCAATTTGCAATCCCACCCACAGTGCATGAGGGTTCCCTTATCTCTGCATCCTCATCGGCACTTGTTATTTGTTGATTTATTGATGATAGCCATCCTGACAGGTGTGAAGTGATTTTAACTCATTGTGGTTTATCTCTTTGTGGTTTTAAATTGCATTTCCCTGATGATTAGGAGAAATGGTTATTCAGGTGCTCTGCCCAGTTTTTATTTGGAATTTTTGTTTTTTTCTGTGTTAAGTTGCATGAGTTCTTTATGTATTTTGGGTATTAACCCCTTATTGGATGGATTATTTGCGAATGTCTTCTCCCCTTCAGTAGGTTGACTTTTCACTTTGTTAATGGTTTCCTTTGTCATGCAAAAACTTTTTAGTTTGATGTAGCTCCATTTGTTTATTTTTTCTTTTATTTTCCTTGCCTCAGGAGACATATCCAAAAAAAATATCACTAAGACTAATTAATGTCAAGGAGTTTACTGCCTGTGTTTTCTTATAGGTGTTTTATGATTTCAGGTCTAACATTTAAGTCTTTAATTTATTTTGAGTTTATTTTTGTATATGGTGTAAAAAAGTGGTCCAATTTTGGTTTTTTTAATACATGTATCTGTCTAGTTTTCCCAACACTATTTACTCCATTGTATATCCTTGCCTCCTTTGTTCTATATTAATTGACCATACAAGTGAGGATTTATTTCTAGGCTCTCTATTCTATTCCATTGATTTATATATCTGTTTTTATAACAGTGTCATACTGTTTTGATTTTTGTAGCTTTGTAGTATATCAGGAAACATGATATTGCTCACGTTGTTCTTTATCTAGATTTCTTTGGCTATTTGGGGTCTTTTGTGGTTTCATATAAACTATAAGATTAGGTCTAATTCTGAAAAGAATGCCATTAGTATGTTAATAGGGATTACATTGAATCTCTGTATGGTAATACCTTGGTTTGTGAGCATAATTCATTTCCGAAACAAGCTAGAGTAAAACTTTGGATTGTGAGTAACTTGGTTTGCGAGTGTTCTGCAAGATGAGCAAACATTTCTAATATATTTAACTTGGTCAACGAGTGATGTCTTGCAATACGAGTAGTTTGTTTCTGGAACAAATTACGCTCGCAAACCAAGGTATTTCTGTACTCATATTGCAAGACATCACTCGTTTACCAAGTTAAAATGTATTAGAAATGTTGGCTCGTCTTGTGGAATACTTGCAAACCAAGTCACTCGCAATCCAAGGTTTTACTGTATTGCTTTAGGTAGTAAGGACATTTCAACAATATCAGTCTTTCTAATCCATGAGCAAGATATATCCTTCCATTTATTTATATCTTGTTCAAAGTCTTTGTTCAATGTCTTATAGTTTTCAGAGTACAGGTCTTTTACTTCTTTGGTTAAATTTATTCCTAGGTATTTTATACAGTTTGATGCAATTGTAAATGGGATTGTTTTCTTAATTTCTTCTTCTGATCACTCATTATTGGCATATAGAAACACAACAGATTTCTGTATCCTGTGACTTTACTGAAGTCATTTATTAGCTCTAATAGTTTTTTGGTAGGGTCTTTAGGATTTCAATATATGTAGTACTATGTCCTCTGTAAATAATGAGAGTTTTATTTCTTTCTTTCCAATTGGATGACTTTTACTTTGTTGTCTGATTTCTGTGGCTGGGACTTCCAATATTAATAGAATAGAAGTAATAATAGTGGACATTCTTTTTTTTTTTTTTTAAGCTGAGCCATCCTGCTACCTGTTGGCAGCTCAGCGGCTGCTCAGCTCGGGCTGGACTCGAACCGCTGTTGCTCAGAG
>NW_017731400.1:585310-677406 GCF_001890085.2 Hipposideros armiger
CACTGGCCCTCATGTGGGATCCGAACTGGGGCCCTGCTGCTCAGAGCTGGCATCCCAAGCCAGCTCTTAACCAACGCGCCACTCAGCCGGCCCTAATTTTTCTTTGATTGTTTGGTAGAATTCACCTGTGAAGCCACCTGGTCTTGGACTTTTATTCAGTTTTTTGATTACTGCTTCAATTTCATTGCTAGTAATTGGTGTGTTTAGATTTTGTATTTCTTCCATGTTCAGTCTTGGAAGGTTATATACTAATAGAAATTTATCCATTTCCTTTAGATTGTTGAATTTGTTGTTCATAGTATTCTTTAATGTTTCTTTGTATTTCTGTGGTGTTGGTTGTAACTTCTCTTTCATTTATGATTTTATTTATTTGGGCTCTATGTCTGTCTTTATTGATGAGTTTGGCTAAAAGTTTGTCTATTTTACTTATCATTTTAAAGAGCCAGCTCTTAGTTTTATTGTTCTTTTCTATTTTTTTTTAAATTCCTATTTTGATTATTTCCACTATGATCTTAACTATTTCCTTCCTTCTGTTTACTTTGGGTTTTGTTTTGTCTTCTTTCTCTACTTCCTTTAGGTGTAGAGTTAGATTATTTATTTGAGATTTTTCTTGTTTCTTGAGGTAAACCTAGATAGCTCTGAAACTTCCCCTTTAGAACAGCCCTTGCTGCATCCCATAAATTTTGAAAAGTTGTGTTTTCAATTTTATTTGTTTCAAGATAGTTTTTGATTTCTTGTTTGATTTCTTTTTTGAGCCATTGGTTGTTTAGTACCATGCTGTTCAGTCTCCAAATATTTGTGTTTTTTCCCAGTTTTCTTCATGTAGTTGATTTCTAGTTTCATGCCATTATGGCTGAAAAGATGCTTGATATTATTTCAATCTTATTAAGTTTACTGAGGCTTATTTTGTGTCCTAGTATGTGACCTACCCTGGAGACTGTTTCATGTGCACTTGAAGAAACTGTATTTTTCAGTTTGGGGATGAAACATTCTAAAAATGTCTATTAAATCAATCTCATCTAATGTGACATTTAAGGCCTTATTAATTTTCTGTCTGGATGATTTATCTACATGTGAGTGGGGTATTAAAATCCCCTACTATTATTATATTACTGTGGATTTCTCCCTTTATGTCTATTAGTAATTGCTTTATGTATTTATGTGTTCTTTATAGGAAGTGTAGTTATTTATGATTGTTACATCCAATTCTTGGATTGACCCTTTCATGATTATGTAATGTTCTTCTTTGTCTTTTTTTTTGTACTTGTTTTGTTTTAATGTCTAATTTGTCTGATACAAGTATTGCTATTTCAGCTTTCTTTTTGTTTTTACTTGCATGGAGTATTGTTTTCCATTTTTTCACGTTTAGTCTTCTGCGTCTTTTGATTTGAAGTGAGTCTCATAAGCAGCATATAGATGGGTCAGGTTTTTTAATCCATTCAGCCACCCTATGTCTTTTATTTGGAGTATTTACTCCATTTGCATTTAAAGTAATTATTGATAAGTATATACTTATTGCCATTTTGTTAATTGTTCTGAGGTGGTTTTTATAGTTGTCCTCTTTCTTCTTTTGATCTCTTCCCTTGTGGTTGCTGTTTTTCTTTAGTGTTTTGTTTAGATTACTTTATCTTTGTTTTTTTGCATATCTTTTGTAGATTTTTGGTTTGTGGTTACCATGAGGTTTATGTATGTCATTCTTTATCTATAGTAGACTATTTTAAGCTGATAGGCATTTAAGTTTGAATATATTATATAAAGGATACATTTTTACTCCCCCCTCCATGCTTTGTGTTATTGATGTCATATTTTAGATTTCTTTGTGTTGTATATCTCCTAAATATTTGTAGTTTGAGCCGAGCTTGACATTATTTCTTTTAACTTTTGTAGTAGCTTTTCAAATGTCTGATTTGCTCTATTTATTGAATATTTGGTTTTACCTGTGAGGTCTTTTTCTTTTCTCACTTTTTCTTATTTCTGGTACGGCCTTTCTTTTTCTACTTAAAGAAGACCCTTTAACATTGTAAAGATGGTTTAATGGTGATGAAATCCTTTAGTATTTGCTTGTTCAGGAAACTCTTTATCTCTTTTTCAATTCTGAATGATAACCTTGCTTGACAAATTATTCTAGTTTGTAGGTTCCTTTCCTTCAGTACTTTAAAGATGTCCTGCCACTGCTTTCTGGCCTGTAAAATTACTGATAAGTAATCAGCTGATAGCCTTATAGGGTTTTCTTTGTGTGTAATTCATTTTTTTCTTGCTTCCTTCAAGATTGTCTCATTACTTTTAACTTTTTCTGGTTTAACTACAATATATCTTGATGTGGACTCTTTGGGTTCATCTTGTTTGGAGCTCTCTGTGCTTCCTGGACCTGGATGTCCGTTTCCTTTCCTAGGTTAGGAAAGTTTTCTTCAGCCATTATTTCTTTAAATAATGTTTCTGTTCCTTTCTCATTCTTCTCTTTTGGGGATCTTTATATTGCAAATGTTTGAATGTTTGATGTTATTCCAGAGGTCCCTTGAAATCATCCTCTTTTTTAAAGTTCTTTTTTCTTTCTGCTGTTCTGGTTGGTTGATTCCCACTGGTCTGTGTTCCAGGTCGCTGATCCATTCTTTTTCATTAGCTAATCTACTATTGAGTTCTTCCAATGTGTTTTTCATTTCGGTTATTGTATTCTTCAGGTCTGCTTGATTCTTTCTTATACTTTCTAACTCTTTGTTTAAGTTCTTCCTAAGTTCCTGTATTTCATTCTTGAGTTTGGTAAGGATCCATATGGCCATTTCTTTGAGTTCTTTATCAGGCAAATTACTTATTTCTGTTTCTTTAGGGTTTGTTTCCCCCTCCCCCGGGGATTTTTCTTGTTCCTTCATTTGAGAGATGTTCTTCTGTCTTTTCATTCTGTTTGACTTTCTAATTTTGTTTATGTGAATTAGGCAAAACAGCTATTTCTTTCAGTTTTGGAAAAGTGGCCTATGTAGAAGTGGGCTCTGTGTAGACTGTGTGTGTGTGTGTGTAAGGTAGTTTTGGGGGCCCAGTAGGAGCCTGGCAGGTGCTTATGACTTCCAGGGCACTGGCCTACTGAGCCAAGTGTCTCCAGGTGGGGAGGCCAGGTGCATGTACTAATGCCCTGATGATCCTGCCTGCTCTGTTAGTTTGTGCTGAGACGGGCTGGGGAGATGTGTCGAGGAATGAGCTGCGGTGATCTTGCAGGTAGGCCAGAGCACCTGGATAGAGCCCCCTGCCCACCCTATGGAGGTGGAAGGGGACATAAACAATGGGGGACCCTCTGACCCTTGAGAATTCCTGTAATCCTCAGAGCCCATGGCTCTCCAGGCTTCTCTTTATAGTGTCTCTCTTGTTGGTTGCTCCGAAAGTGGTCCAGTGTAAAAGAGACCTCTGAGCAGGCTTTATGTGCTGGGTAGTTTGCGGAAGCCGCTCGGAGCCGGGGCAGGCACATAAGAGGCCTGGGGCACTAGTGAGCTGGCCCAGGGTAGCTCTCGACAGGGGGGCCAGGTGAGTGTGGGAGACCCTGTTACTCTCTTGTTCCCTTTGTTCAGAGGGAAAAGGCTCCAGGCAATGTAGTTGTGACGGTGCTGTGGCTGCTGTGATCAGCACGTAGACCAAAACACCCCTATTGAGCTCCTGCCTGCCCTATCCAAGTGGAGGGAAGCTTAAACATGGTGCTCACTAGCTCCTCCAGCCCAGGAGAGTTCCCGCAGCACCCAGAGGCCTCCCTGGGCTTCACAGCCTTCTCTATTCAGTCTCTCTTGTTTGCTGTCCAAAGCTGTTCGTTGAGCGTTCAGCTATCTCGCACGCAGGAGTCCTTGCTACCTCTACACATGTATATTTGATTTTGCTCATAGAAGGCGGTGAGCTCAGCATCCTCCTATGCAGCCACCATCTTGGAACTCCTGCCCTTATTTTAAAAGCACTGAAGTTGAATGTCTTTTCTTTTTTTAAAAATACCTACAAAATAAATGTGTGTGTGTGTGTGTGTGTGTGTGTGTGTGTGTGTGTGTGTTGCCTGTGAGTCCCTCTTCAACTATCCTGAAGGATAGTATGATTCAGTAGCAAAAATTTTAACTTAGTTTTACAGGGTAAACATCTGTGTGTTTCTTGGAGGATACATATGCAATGTTTGGTCACAGGTTGGTGGAGTGTTTTGGAAAATTTATAGTATCTAGCAGGTTGGATAGATGGACTTTGTAGTCTAGTTTGGCAGTTTCAGCAGAGGAACCCAGGTGCTCAAAGAATTATCAGTGAGAAAATGCCTGTATTAGCTGCCATATGAAGTATCACAAACTGGTTGGCTTAAAACAACAGAAACGTGTTCTCTCACCATTATGAAGATGAGAAGTCTGAAATCAAATCATTGGCAGGAGGGGTTTCCTCTGGAGGCTCTGAGGGGAACACATCCCAGGCCTCTCTCCTAGCCTCTGGTAGCTGCCTGCAGTCCTCGGTGTTTCTTGACTTGTAAAGGCATCACTGCAATCGCTGCCTCCATTTTCACATCACCTTCTTCTGTCCCGTGTGTCCTGAACCTCCTCCTTTCTCTTATAAAGATACCAGTCATTGGATTTAGGGTCCATTCTAATCTGCTATGACATCGTCTCAACTAACTTATTTGCGAAGACCCTATTTCCAAATAAGGTTACATTCTGAGGCTCTGGGTGGACATGAATTTTTGGGAGAGACTCTTCAACCCAGAACAGTGCAAAGGTCCAAGAGATACAGAAAGAGGAAGGGGTAACCACCTCTAGGTGGACCAGCTCTGTGGAACTTAGAGGGTAAGACCTGCCTTAACACGTGATGATCTGAGTATACATGACAAGAACTAGTTTTATAGTACTTTGCACATTACAAATGTGGTTTGCATACCTTTAATTATTCAACTATTGAATATTAAAAGGAATAATGGTGAGGGGATGAATGAGGAGTAAGGAAGCCCTTCATCATGTTTGGCATCTCAGGCGGATGCTTGGATGATTGAGCCCCCAGCTGCCTGCAGCAGTGGCTCACACATCTTTTACCCTGCTTTACTCTCCTGTTCCTGGAATCCCACTCTGAATTTCTTACACACAGTCTTTGTCTCGGCCTCTGCTTTCTGGGGAGCCGAGACTAAGGCGGGGCTATTTGAATATTGCTTTCTGACTTTGCTTGACAATAGTGTGCACAGGGTACATGTGTTTGATTTAAAATTTTTGATCTGAGGCTGGTGGACTGAGGTGGTTAAAATGAGGCCAGGCTAATAAATGTAGACCTGAATGACCCAGTTAGTTTCATTTTGTTTCATGACTAGATTTCCATGCAGGAATCCTGAGGATATGCAACTTCTCCATAAAGGACATTCTTTCACTACCAAACTGCTGTTTCCATCCTTCCCTCTTCCACAACATGCCTTTCACCTCACTGATCATTACAAATATTTTCTTAATTCCACTTTCTCCCTCATCGCCGACATCCACGTATCACTAATGTCTTCAGTTTATATCTCACGAATGTCTTTTAAAATTGGCCTGTCTTCTTTCCTCACCACCCACAACCCCAACTTTTCTTCCTGAACCATTGCAACAACAACCTATCTGGTGTATCCCTCTATTCTCTACACTGACTACATTCTTTATACCTACTGTAATGATGTTTCAAAATTAAAATCTGTGTCACTGCCTTATTTTATTTTTTTGAATTTTTTTATTGGGGGTCAGTGTGTTTTTCCAGGACCCATCAGCTCCAAATCAAGTAGTTGTTTCAATCTAGTTGTGGAGGGCACAGTTCAGTAGCCCATGTGGGGATCGAACCAGCAATCTTGGTGTTATGAGCCTGCGCTCCAACCACCTGAGCTAACTGGCCACCCCCTGCCTTATTATTATTTTTTAATTAAAGTTTATTTGAGTGACAATTGTTAGTAAAGTGACATAGGTTTCAGGTGTACAATTCTGTAATACATCATCTATATATCACATTGTATGTCAGTGCCTTATTTTTAAAACAAAAACAAAATTGAAAAACAAAAATTCACTATTGGTTCCCGTTACCTACAGGGTTAAAATCAAAATTATGTATATTTTATAATGTTCCTCGCCATGTTTTACTCAGTGTTTCCTGCCTGCCTCTCCAACATCATGCCTCCACCTCTGTCACAAGCAACAAACTTTCCACTTCTGTTCAAACACTCCAAGCCTTTTTCTATCGCCCTTCTCTCTGCCCACAATACCTTTCCTCTTATTTTCTCCCACTTATTCTTGAGAGGTAACATAAATATCATTGCAGATTTCATTGTCCTGCCTTGTGTGCTCCCACACCTTATGTATATGTATTTACACTTACGATTGTATTGGCAATCTTCACCTTCTCCCGTAGTCCTCCATATCAGACCTCTGTGTTAGGGCTTGGAGGGTAGGGCCTGTGTTTAGTTATCATTCTATGCCCAGCAATTATTCCATTTATATGCTGAGAAAAAAATGTTTGTTTTGAGCGACTGGAAGAATTAGGAAATTTATCATCCCATGGGGGTGGGGCAGGGGGAACATAATGGTGGTGAATCCCCAGCAGGGCTTCCTACCCTACGGGAAGGAAAATCTAGGTTTGAAATCTCAGACTGTATTTTCTGCCATGTCCATGACTGCTGGTATACAGGCAATTTAGAAGGAAAACGTGGATTATATCATTCATATCTTGTTTGGCGAGACTCTACTGAACTGAACTACGGGCTAGATCCAGAAAAGGGGTGACTTTTCACTGGTTAACTTGGTATTCTGCATCTCTAGCTCCTTGCTTTTATATAACCAGTGCCTGTTAAATGATTGAATCTGAGGCTTAGTATCATCAAGCATTTCCTATGTAGCTGGGAGGTTGCAGTTCACAAGTATCTAATCTGGACTCCATTGAGAAGTGATAATTAGGTGCTAAGTGTTAACCAGATTACGGATTACAGTGGATTGTTCCCACCAGTCATTTAACACCTCATCAGGGGTCAGACCTTGGATGTTGTCTTCTACTTACACTTCCTGTGCAGCTGCGTCTTCCTGACCTTTTCTGCCACAGTCTATATTTTATCTTTCTGTCCAATGGGACGGCCACATCTGTTCACCTACTTGATAAAATCAGCATTTACTTATGGCACACAAGTAAAATCTGTGACTCTTCCAAGAAGGTGGAAGGAGTCTCATGGTGTTACAAAATTTTTTCCAGGAAGATAATTCACTAGGATCATAATGGCAATCATATATTGCCAGCTGCCTTTGTGCATGGAAGCCTATACATTCTGGACAAGGACTGTTTGCTTCATGACGTGGTCTGTATTATGACCATCCCCATACTACAGATGTGGAAACCAGAGCAGTAGGCCCTTTGTACTTAGGCTGGATGGACTCAGAGCCCTTGCTCTTAACCACGGTGTGTGCTGGGGCTTCTAACTTACTTTATCCTGGGCACTTTCTCCAACTCGGCACCAAGCATGAAAAGGGAACCACCAGTCCACTGTTCCCTAACAGGGATTCAGGAGAGAGGAACATATGTCCTCGGCTGCAGGGAGCACAGACTCAGCATGTCTAGTGGGTCTGGGAAGAAGTGTTTCCATGAAGCCAACGGGTGAAATTTCCCAGGCAAACAGCTGCTACTGGGAACTTCTAAATACAACAGTCTGTTGCTGCCCTTTTTGTTCCTCTTGAAAATCCAAACATGCAGGTTGTAGCGAAGCCCTGCAGATCAATGGGGTTATGCTCCGTGGAATGTGAGCTGATTTAGAGAAGACCAGAAAGCCATAGACAGGGAGGTTCAAGGGTATCAGCTCAAATATTATATTTATTCATCAGTGTCTTGGGTCACTTTCAATGTCATTGGCAAAGGGCTGTGATTTCATTTCTGTATTCATTATACAACAAAATTTTGACATCACCCAGATAGTGGTTACAGATTTTTTCTAATGGTGTTTTATTTTTTAATTCTATTATATTATTCTATAATATTCAGTAAACAATAAATTTCCATTCATTTTGGCTTTCAGCTGTGGGCTTTTTTTTTGGAGAAAAGCTCTATACTCAAAGTACTTTTATTCTTTTGCAGTGGTAAATCCAGCAACTTGTATAGTAATTTTTGGTTTCTATTATATTTTGTTCTGAAATGTGTTTATTAACATATATTGTGTCAATAAAATGGACTTTATTAGAGTCCCTTCTCTTTTGAACCAAATCCACTATGAATATACATGTTGATTAAGTTGTTTGTTTGGCTGTACATATTATATATTTTTCTAAATATGGCTGAGCAATTGTACTTTCAAAAAGGTAATTTCAGCCTCCACTGACTTACTTGTCATTCAAGACACTTTTCTCTGGTACTATTTGTTATTCTGAGGTTTTCTCTAGGTGGTTGTTTTCACACTTCTTCTTCAGCATGTATTTTCTCCGTGTTAACCATATATCTCGCTTGATCTTGGTACAAACTCACTTAGCATTTTAATCTGAATCTCACTTAATCCTTGTCACTCAGCTGATATAGACTGCACATTTACAATGCTAGTTTAATCGTTCTGGAAACATTTGGTCATAAATAAAAGAAAGCTGTAGCTGTTCCAACTTGTAGGCAGAACAAGAGCTGTTCCAGGGGCTACTGTACATTCACATTGACCTTGATTTCTGGCTTGTGAGAGAGAACAAATGTCGAATAGGTTGGTTTTTTATTTTAAGATGCTGCAGCTCCCAAGCTCATCAAACATTTAACTAAAATGCTGTTTATTTGCTGAGCTTGACTAGTCAATGCCAAGGAGACTTTGAGGGTCTTTTAGGGTTATTTCATTGTTTCCTCTTTTCCTTAGCCATAAAAAAGAAGCAGTTTGCACTTGCTGAGTATTTGAGAAACAAACTGGCAGAGATGGAAGGACATGCTAATTTGATCAGATTTTTTTATTATTTTCTCCTATTTAAATTTGTTTGCTGTTGAGACCATTACAGATGAACCCTGCTAATGCTATATTTTCTGAGGTTCAGTGGTGAATAAATAAGTTGGACTAAATAAGTTAAACCATAGCCTGTGGGCTTCCTCTCACCCCTCACACCTTTATGTGGGAGTTTTCTTCCATATTATCAGTGTGGAAGGAAGAGGGCCACATGTTAAACCTGACAAGCTCAGGGGACTGAAAATAACCACATAAAAAATTCCTACTAAGATGGGCCATGGTGGGAAGTCATATCCTTGGCCTGTAGCTTCCTTGACAAAGGTCAGTCTTTATCTTGAGTCTATCTACTGTCTCTTTGCTTCTAAGATAACATACCCTTGGAATGTCAGAGTAATTTCTTTTTCCGGACCTCCCCCTCCTCCCAGAGGACACAACCCACCACACCAGAGCAGGAAACTACAAAATCCCTCATTGTTACCTTGTTCCCCAAATACCATCTCTATGTGCCGTAAAATGCTATTAACTATCCTGTACCCACCAATGTAAAAGAAGTGTGTCTCTGTTTTGCTTTTAATCCAATCCCAGAGATTTCCCTGCTTAGCTTTCTCCTACGCCCTTAATCTACAACCAGTGGATTTCATATAACCCTTCTCTTTTGATTGTAATGCATAATATAAGTTGCCAGCCCGCCATTTTCCAGAACATTTTCTCAATCCATTGAGACTTTGCTTCCTGGCCATTGTCGTCACTTGGGCACAAATAAACTCTTATAAGCTTTTTTCTTACACTGGATATTTTGTTTGTGGACATCAGAAACATTGTTGCCATGCACTGTGCTGCTTTTTCCAGATCCATTTCTAAGTATTACAAAGGATGAGAATCTGTATACGATCCTCTCTGTTGGTCCAGATAGGCTGTTACGGGGAAAAAAATGAACGTTCTCAGTGGCTTCAAACCACTTTTATCTTGCTCACGGGCCATGTTTGTTGCAGGTAGTCTGGGGACTCTGGCTGTCTAGGGACTTGCTGAAGGAAGCCCATCTCTCCTCCAAGGCAGGAGAAAAGGAATATGGCACTTGAAGCACTGACTTGGGAACCTTTTGCCCAGATGTGACATCATCACTTCCTGCTCGCATTCCATCCACAGCAAGTGTCAGCTCAATCCTACTTGTGTGTCTGGAAGGAGAACCCCTAATATTTGGTCAACATTATTAGTGACTACCACACCTCTGTACTGGTTACAGGGGACAGTGGGCTTATTACAGTGCTTCCTCACTCACATCCCATGTTCAGTTCAATACATATGTCCAGGGCTGGCTACATGATGTGTTGGGGCCCAGTGTAAAATGCAAATATATGGCCTCTTCTTCAAATGTTATTAAGAGTTCCAAAAGGGCGACATCAGAGCATTAAACCAAAAGCTGTTTCCGGGTGAATGGAAGTTAAGGGCACGTCCGCAGGACAGGAAGATGGGTGCCCTGTGCAACTCTGTGGGTCCCACGTCCAAAAAGGTGGAACGTACAGCCCAGGAAGGGATGCAGGAAATCGGGTCCTTTATGGGAAGCATCTGAGGATGCTAAATGAAATGTGAGTGCTTGCCCAAGAGAGGCTGCATGAAGGAAAGCTGATTGTCTGCTTGTCTCACAGAAGATGCTGTCAGGATGAGTAAGACAATGTAAGCAGGAGAAGTTTGCAAATCCCTGTAGGGATGTGACTTCTAAATTCAAGGCATAATCGTTTCCTGACAGTGATTTAATGACATTAATTACACTCCTGTAACTGCACTGTGTCACTCTTATAATTCCCTTAGAGAAGGAAGATTGGGAATACCCTTCCCTACCCTGACTTCCTTTGGGGGAGGAAATACGGTGGTCGGCCAATAAGCGTTAGGAATGGTTGCCATTTGCCTGTGTCCATTTCAGCAAAGCTAAGTCAGAAGAACAGGTTTATCCAGGGGATGGGCAAGAGGACGGTTAACGTCTTGTTGAGATGAACCCAAGCCTATTGCGCGCCCTCTGAAAACAAAGAACTCTGGAGAGTCTGCCTGGCTTGGGTAGATCTTTAGGATTCGGAGATTTTATTTTGATAGTTTTACAATGTAAGAAGGTTCACCTGAAACTAATAGAATATTGAATGTCAACTGTAAATCAATCAATCAATGAAATGAAATGAAGTGTCAGAATGTAAGTTGGCCATTTAATTTTTTGGATTAAATTCAAGGGCAGGAGAGGCGATTCCTTTGTTTTTGTAAGTCCTGCTGCCTGAGAGGATGCTGTCAGTGCTGTTGGTGCCCTGTCCGAATGCCCCAGCTGCTGTGGGGATTGGCTGTGGGGCTCACCACTCACCCTTCTTCCTGTCCTGTGGACCTGCCCTTGGCTTCCATTCACCCTGGAAGCAGCTCATGGCCAATGACTCACTGATAGGCGGGTACAGAGGACCAGACCCCTTGCCTCAAGGTAGGGACAACTTTGTGGTGTGATTTGTGTTCTGGAGTCCTTCATGGATCAGGCTAAGGCTACAGTTTACCTGAAAGCCCATACTTGCTCAATGCTTTTCCTTTCCCCATCCTGAGTCTCTCTCCCTCTTTCAGGTTTTTCATGAGGAGCGTCCTCGATAAATCATGTTTGCCAAATCCTTGTCTCAGGCTCTGCTTCTAGGGAACAGCAGATGAGACAAAAACCACACTTGTTTTATGCCAAGGGGAATTCATCTTGAATACACAATTGCCACTGCGTCAGGATTTGTACTTAAAGACTGTTACTGTGAATGCATTCTCTTCCCAGAAACAAGGTTCTGATTTTAGTGATATCTGAGAAATAACCTCTCTTTGCCTTTTCCTGGTATGTGGATGGTTAAACAAGCAGCAGATAAAAGCATGAAGATTCATGTTAACATCACTGAAGAGGGCTGCTTCTTCATGGTGTCCTCCTCACTTGCACCCATTGGAGCTGGGTGTTAGGAAGCCAGTACATTTCCCCCCACTTTCCTGTCTCTACTCTGTGGATCCAGTTAACCACTGATGCTGTGGCAAGAGTCATTGCTAGCCTGCACACTGAATGAGTGCTCTAGGTAAGGCAACTCCTCAAATCATCAAAGCCACTGCATGGGGTACGTCCAAGGTGGTAGGAGCTAGTAGGTGGCGGAGCTAGTAGGTGGCAGAGCCAGATTTGAGCCTAGGCAATTTAGGTTCCTTATTACTTTGCTCTGCTGCCTCACAGGTAAGAACAGAAGGTGATTCTTGCCTACTTCATAGGGTTGCAAGGATTAAATGAGATAATGTGAATAAAACACTTAGCATAATGCCTAGCACATAGTAAAAGCTCTATAAATAATAGTAGTTATTATTTTGTGGAAGAGTTTACAGAGATACCAAAATTTTCAGAGCTGGAGTCAGTGTCATCCTAGTCAATTCCTTTTAAAATACTCATGTTCCTCCTTCAGAGTCCTATGCCTGCCTCACTGACCTCTGTTCCTCCCTGTACCTGAGCATGAGCCTAGAAAGTTATCGTTTCCATCAGCAGCTCATTTCAGCAAGGTGATGGTGAGAAGCACAGAGTGTCACCATGCTCCAGCCGTGTTAGTAGTTCCAGCACCATTTTCTTATAATCATTGCCCTTTATTGTCTTGGAGTAACATAAAGAAAGATGCAGGTCAGTCTGGCTAGAAGAGACTTGGATATTTTTATTGTTTTCAAGCAGAAAAAAGAACCACACAGGAAATGAACAATACAAACTCACAATCTTATAACTGATTTGGTAGATTGGAAAAACATCACTATTCAGAGTCATCTGCTCCGGTGGTGTCTTTGGATTTCACAGCAAGTCATCCCACCCTTTCCCAAATGAGTCAGCTGTGCCCTGACTGGCACCGAGTGTCTATATTTTGGTTGAGCGTGGAGACCTGTCCTTGTAGATTGCAAACTTGCCATACCACTGACAGTGGCAATTCATTGAGTTGCGGGTGAATGAATTATTAACTAGTTAGTTTTTTTTTTTTTAACTGACTGAAAGTCATAGAGAAGTTGTGGGGGAAATTTATTTTCTGGGCAGTGGTTAGCAATAGAGTCTGAGTAGTGAGAGCAGGGGCATTCATGAAGACACAGAAACACACCTTGTTGGCTTAATTGTTCATGGGTACAAATTAACTCACATGAGAAATAGCTGGGCAGTGGGCTAATTTTAGGGTGCTATGCTGCCTCAAGTTTACATTTTTTTCTGAACATATATATTTTATAGTTGGCTGAGAGTGAGAATGAGGGTTGTGAAAGTAGTGGGGTTGGAGATGAGAGCAGAAGGGGTGCAATCGTGTGTCGTACAGTATGGCATCTTAATTGTAACTCCGAATTCACTAAAACACAGATAAACAAGATAAAGTGCTCGAATCCCACACAGGCCCGTTTAACATCTTTCTATTTTATTCTTACAATCAGTAGACCTAGTTTCTGATCATAGGACAAATGAAAGAGAGTATGGGTGGAACAATTGAAAGCAATATCAGAGTGACGGAAAAAGTCAAATCAGGTATCTCTGCAGTTTGCTGATAACACAAGTTCATTGTTCACACTAGGAGGAATGACTGTTAGGTGGAAAGGTTACAAAGAGATCAAGCATGGATCCGGCCAATGACTGGTTGAATATTTTGCTAGGTCCTTAGATTTTATTTTCATTTATTTGTTTGTTTTTCTTTCACAGCAAACAAGTCATGGCTAGTTTGATTTGACTATCTGGAGATATTCTTTTGTTGATAGTTTGAAAGAATTTGCCTGTTATTAAGGCACCCCATACAAGTGATAAGTAATAGAACAGAATTATTTTACTCTGTGTAAGTTGAAACAGCTGACCGAGTGGCTCAGTTGGTTAAGAGCTCACTCAAGAGTGCGAGCTCTGAGCAACAGGGTCGCTGGTTTGATTCCCGGCCCAAGCTGAGCTGCCGCTGAGCTGCCAACAGGTGGCAGGATGGATCAGCTAAAAAAAAAAATCATCACTCTGTGTAAGTTGGAATATTAGTGGAGGGGGTATTTTTGAGTAGGCCTTTGTAATGAAACTCATTAAATATAGTTAAAATTCATCACCTGCTGTGTGACCATCAAAATATTAATTAAATTCCTTCAAGTTTCAGCTTCTTAATCTGTAAAATGGGGATTATAGTTCAGGGTTCTGTTAAAGGAGTAATTTCAACAGTATATGACAGTTCCACGTGAGGTGTGTGTTTACAGTATAGTTATTCACTGAACAGTATCTATTAAGACATATGACAACCACGATGATGGTGAGAACTCTTATCTCTAGTCACCAGTGAGTCCATATTAAGACATATTTCCATCTCTTCCCTTTCCCTGAGTGGAAGATTCCAGTAAAGATAGGCTTTAGCTTCCACCATGTTCTTTACAATTTCATTATAGTCTTAAGGTCCCCCTTTACTGTGACGATCAAGTCCTCCCTGGTCTGAGGGCGAGGCATCCATAATGAACAATAACCTCGATGCTTATGCTGGGGTCTTTCTTTTCCAAAATAGCATGACTAGAATGTGGAAACTAGAACTATTAGTATAATGTTCTTCAAATTTGCAGTAATCATAACTGTTGGGTTGTCAGAAAAGTCATAATGTATTTTTTCTATGTTTTTCATTGCAAAAATGCTTCATGACTTTTCCGACAACCCAATAATATTTATTCATCTTGTACTATGTACCAGGCACTATGATAAGTCTTGAACAATCCTTTACTCAGTTGAAATCTTGCTCATAACCTTCATATATAAAACAGATAGACACAGAGCTACTCTAATAAACCAGTAGGTGTGTTTTGGGAAGGGAGGTCTGCTGTTACATTACCTCTCTGTCCTCCCTCATGGCATCCTCAGTGGCCCTTCATGGAACTCTTGGATCTGTCAGAGAGTTGTTGGGTGTCCCGGTGGTCAATTAGGTTAATAAATCAAACAAGAAGTAACAATGAAGACTTTTTTCACTTACTGTGATAGTGTAAGTCAGAGGCCAAAAAGACAGTGCTAGCTAGTTCTCCCAATGCCCCACTGGAATGGCACTGGGCACAAGTCAGATGGATCAGCTCAGACAGGGAAGAGGAGGTGGTCTCGCTGCTAAGGGAGCCCCAAATAAAAGGCCTCTGGCATTTTATAGACCTGGGACCTAGGGGAATGGAGAGTTCCTCCCCCACCCTCCACCTTCCCTAACACAAACAAAGAGGCCTCTGAATGAAGTGCCTAGGGTAGGAACGCAAATATATGTGTGAGCATGGCTGGTAGAAGATGGGCGGGCAGAGTCCTTGAGGACAAAGCCCTCCAGAGATGCCATGCACTGGCTGTGCACCAAGTCCAGTGTGGGGATAGCAGCTTTCTCAACCCAAGGCCTACCAGGCAAAGCCTGTGTTTGGGCCTGAAAAAGTAGTTTGAAAACTGCTGCAATACTTAATAAAATATAGGATTGCTTTATGAAGTAAGATGTAGTCATATAGCTGTTAGGGAATGTGGAGTTCAATATATTGTGTGTTAGAAAATCGTTTACATTGATACCTAATTGGCTTAGTAAACCCACTTTAATATACCAATTGATCATGCTTTTGAAGGCACGCTCTTTATCTTGTTGATGGAAACCAAGATGGTCTTCTGGTTCCTACAAAATATTTTTGCTGTTCACTGTACGTCTCTAAACTTTTGTGACTCTTCCATGAGGTAGACTCAATAAGAACTGTCAATATTGACATAAAATGTTATAGCCTAAAAATATGAAAGCTTCTGTAAATAAGGTGTCAGTCATTGTTTATAGTCAATTTCATGGCAGCTAACTAATTAGGAGCAGAGGAACAAGCCTTGCCAAATACAGATTCTTTGCCTCTCAAATCAGATTTGAAATAATGACTTAAAATTATTCAGCGTTTACATGGTATTTTGATATGAACAAAATGCATCCAATCATTTTTATTAGTGATGATCATGTACCTTTTGGGATTTCAGCACATTTGTGTAGGTTGATGCATGAATTTCTCTATCTGTATAAAAGAAAACAGAAATAACTGTAGGGCGTAACATTTCATTTTCTAATTTTTAGAAGCAAGCTTAGATTGAAGTTGGAAATCCTGAGTTTAGGATATACTTGTATATTACTAATGGATTCAAATAAATCTTTGCTGATTTGTTTGCATGTTTCAGAAATAAAGTTGGCATATTGGGTAAAACTATTTATTTTTGTGAATTTTGTTCCAGGACAATTGAAGTAAAAATTGCATATATATATATATATATATATATATATATATATATATATATATATGGTTTAGATAGCATTTTTAGATTCAGCGGAAGGAAGTCTAAGTCCCTGTGGATATAATTTTTTGGTAGTATGCCTTTTGTCTCACTGTTGTGTGTTTTCCTGGGTATAATTCTGCACCCAATTTCAATGTGTGGGTTTTCCCCAAGCAACTCCCTGACACCAGCTGGGTTTCCTACAAGTCAATTCAGTTCTGTTACTATCTACCTGGAAGTAGCTTCCGATCCCACAGGTTAAGAGCTCAGTCCCAAACTGCCTCTTTCCCACATGACTTCAGACACCAGTTGCAAATCCAGGTTGTCACCCATGTTCTGACACAACTGCAATAGACCAGAGGTTTCAATGACCCGCTCTGTTTTGACAACCTCTTCCTTGGGTTAGATTATTTTTCTAGAGCAGCTCACAGAAGTTGGAGAAACATTTTATTTATCATATTCCTGGTTTATTTTAAAAGGATATAACTCAGTAACAGTCAGATGGAAGAGATGCATAGGGCAAGGTATGGGGAAAGGGCTCGGAGCTACCATGCTCTCCATGTGGTCACCAATCTGGACTCTGCAAACCCTGTTTTTTTGTTTGTTTGTTTGTTTTTGTTTGTTTTAATGGAGGCTTCCTTACATAGGCATGATTGATTAAATAACTGGCTATTGGTGATTGATTCAGCCTCCAGCCTCTCTCCCCTCCCCTGAGGTTAGGGTGAGTGGTAGGTGGGACTGAAAGTTCCAACCCTCTGATCACTTGGTTGAGCTTCTTGGCAACCAGCCCCCAAACTTAGGCTACCTAGGAGTTTTTTAAGTGTCCTATCAATAACACAACAAAAATCACCTTTATTGCTCTCATTACTTAGGGAATTCCAAAGGTTTTAGGAGTTGTGTGCCAGGAATGGGGATGAAGACTATTTATGAGGTCAGACAATTATGTAAGCGAAGTCATCCTAGAAGAAGTGCAACATACCTCATTGCTGAATATCACTATGGTCACCTTTGAACTACTCCCCTTGGGAAGCTATAAACTGATGCCAGCCCTAGTCCACCCTTCAAAGCAATTTTGGAATTCTTTTTCTGGAATGGCCATCAGAGCTGTTGTCATATTACCCTTGATGTCCTGAATATCATCAAAATGTCTTCCTTTCAATATTTCCTTTATCTTTGGGTAAAGAAAGAAGTCATTGGGGGCCAGGCCCGGTGAGTAGGGAGGGTGTTTCAATACAGTTATTTGTTTACTGGCTAAAAACTCCCTCACGGACAGTGCCATGTGAGCTGGTGCATTGTTGTGATGTGAGAGCTCCTTCAGGACCATTTTTGCACACACCTTTCTCATGCCAAGATTTCCAGTTAAGAGTTTCCTAACTGTTTCTCTATCGATGTTTCCTTGGTCTGCTGTGCTTCTCACAGTCAGTCAACGATTTTGACTCACAATTTGACAAATTTTTGCTATGTTTCCATCAGTTCCGCTTGTTACTGGCCGCCCTGACCTCTCTTCATCAGTGACGCGTTCTCTTCCCTCAGAAAAAAGTTTAATCCATTTGTACACTGCCGTTTTCTTCACGGCATTATCCCCATAAACTTGGACTAACATGTCCCTGTTTCATTTCCACTCTTGCCAAGTCTAACAAGAAATTTAATGTTTGTTCGTTGCTCTAATTCAAACGCAGACAGTCTCGCGATGGCACACAAAACCACACAACAATAATGTACGCCACTCAGCAAGACACCTTCACACATCAACAGGAACACAGCTGTGAGACACTGATATACCAAGGTTATGAAACCTTACCGAGCTGTTTGTACAGTGCTGCCAATGTAAGCGCATGGTGGCAAGTTCTTGAACTTAATTGTCAGACCTCGTATTTCTTTTTCTAAATCATAATATCACAGTAGGGATATTGTATTTGATAATGCATAACAGTGTGATAATGATACCTTTCAAGGATTGCTTTCTAAAAAGGGGAACCCATATTAGAATTCTGGTCTTCTGTGGAATACTTGGAAACCACTGACAAAGATTTGATTTCTCCTAGGTAATTATATCATAGGCTGGAGCCATGGTCATAATAGGTCATGGCCACCCAGAAAATGGTAATTATGAAGCACATTCAGCTGGGGAGGAGATAATAACTACTCTGCTTGTCCAGAAGCAGTTAAAAATATTAAAAAGAAAACAGTAGTTTAATATTATATCTCTCAAATAACTGGTTCTTTGATTTCTACATTGCTTTTCTGTTTTATAGGCATAGCCAAAGAGAAGGGTTGAGAGTTCTCCCTCGGGTTCTGTCTTGTTTATCTAGTTGGTTAGAGAACATGAGAGAGGGAAGAGAAAGCGCCCTGTAAGTTGGCTGAGGACACCAGCCTTCTGGTGGATAGGATTAGCATTCAATTAGAGGTTAGAAACAAATAAAACAAAGTCCAATTCCTGCCAAGGTTATTTTATTCATATGAGGAGGATCAGCAAGCTTTACAAAATGAAGTTCAAAAATTCTTCGGGTAGAAGGAAAGGTTGAACAGTTTACCATTTTGGAAAAGCAAATGTGAGTTTGTGTTGGTAGGTACTTCAGCAGGAAAATAGAATATAACTATTATCCACTTCTGCTTATAATTGGTCACACCCAGATTCAGGGCTGGTTTCTATACTAGACTACAACTGGGGTAGGGTAGTCAAGAAGAATTTCGAGTGTTCAGAGAAGGTCAAGAGTACTTTCATGTTGGATGATAACACTATTATTAGTAAGGGTAAAAGAAGCCACAATTTTTTGGTCTGGAAAAGAGGAGGCTAAGCAATCAAAGAAAAAAACCATTCTTCCTAACGGCAGTAGAGTTACAGAATTATACTTGAATGGACCCTTGGGGTATCTTATCTAACCTGTTACTTTATGCCCTAGATAACAATCCCCAATTAGTAACCATTCCAGTCTGTGAATGCCTCAGGTGCCAGACATTCTAGCACCTCTAAGGCAGTATGATCAAAAGTTGAGTCTTTAATTTATGGATCCTAAACCTGCCTCTCTGTAGCTTCTCCTTCAATCCAGCTCCTAATCTTCGAAGTTGAAGAGAATGAGATTGTCTCTTCCTTCCTTCACAAACTAGACTTCTGTGTGGTTTGAGGACAGCTGCCATATTCCTTGCAAGGTTTTTTCAAGATAAGTACTAAACATTACTACTTAGGTGCTTCAACTCTTTGCCATATGCATGATTTCTCTCTCTTCTTGGTCTTTTTTTTCTTTAAACAAATTTCAGTATGTCATTGTTGTGTTAAAGTTGTAGCACAGAGAACTGGGCAACACGCTGCTGAATGAACACTGTAGGGGAAACAGAACATCAGCTTTTTGACCCTGTAATCTTCTGTTAAGGAAGCCTAAGGTGACCCTGAATTTATGAAAGCCACATAACTCCGAATGTGCAGTCACATGAAGACCCAGGTTAAGTCTACACTGTCATTACATTACAACTCTCCATTGTATTTTTAGAATTGTAGAATATTGTTTGTTTCCTACAACTGCTATAATAAATTAACACAAACGACAGCTTACAAGAAGAGAGATATATTCTCTCACCGTTCTGGAGGCCAGAAGCCTCAGGGCTGTACTTCCTCCAGAGGCTTAAGGGGAAAAATTGATTTCTTGCCTCTTCTGGCTTCCAGTGGCTATTGGCATTCCGTGGCCTCTGGCTGCTTCTCCCTCTGCTTCATCTTCATATTGCCTCTGCCTCTATGTGGTTCTGTCCCCAAACACCCTCTGCCAGTCTCTTATAAGGGTAACTATGATTACATTTAGAGGCTACCTAGATAATCCAAGATAACTTTCTCCTCTCAAGAGCCATCCTGGAAAAATTTCCTCTCAATCTGTGGACCTGTGAAACTAGAAAATGAGTCACCTGCGTTCAAAAACAAGGGTAGAGGGCTAGCCGAGTGGCACGTTGGTTAAGAGCTGGCTTGGGACGCCAGCTCTGAGCAGCAGGGCCCCGGTTCGGATCCCACATGAGGGCCAGTGATGCCGCACCCTCTGCAGCTAAGATGGTGAACAACAGCTCAACCTGGAGCTGGGCTGCTGTGAGTCGCCGGCGACAAATGGCGTAGGCTGCAGTGGGGCTGGCCAGCAGTGGGTGTGAGCCTTTGTGAGCTGCCGTGAGTGGCTGTCCAATGGCCGGTGAGCGACTGCCTCACCCAGGAAGAGAGCAATGATAATACCAACATGGGCCAGTGAAGCGATGTCCTCCACAACTAGACTGAAGAACAAAAGGACAGCAACTTGTCTCTTCCCCTTCCCCAATTCCCCAACACTGTTCCCCTCCCCCAATTCCCCAATAAAATCTTTAAAAAAAAAAAAAGGGTAGAACAGGCATAGGATAAGATATTGCCATTCCACAAGGGAAACAAATGTAAGAATTTAAGGAATCAGCCATTCCAAGATAACCCCAAACCCAGTGAGGCTTTCAAAATTTCATTAGGTTTCAAAACACAAGAGTCATACTCTGTGACTTGAGGATCTGCCCTCTGGGACTACAACTCTGCCTCTGTCTGTGACTCAGGCCTCTGACCCTGCACCCGTGGTTTGGGCCTCTGCACCTGCACCCACAGTTCTAGCTCTGCCCTTGGGGCTAGTCTCCCTTTTTTTGGATAATAGCACATATTTGCAGCTGAGTAGTTTTTTAGCCTGTTTCCTTATTGTAGAATTTTGGGAGTCTGACAACCTTCTTTCATTTAATCCTATCTCTGTTTTCTTCCGTCCATGGTGGCAGTGCTTCTACTGGTATAATATTTCCAAAAACCTTATTGGTTTCCCTTGTTTGTCATGAGGATCCTCACCTTTAGACAAGATCCTGCACAGCTTGCTTGGATAATCCCATCTTTATTCTTGACTTTGGCTGAGATGGTTTAGTAGATCTATGAGTCACACACCTAATCTCTTCAATACTATCCAGAGGCTAATTCACACCTTTGGCCTTCCCTCTGAAGCAGTGGTTCTCAACCTGTGGGTTGCGACCCCTTTTGGGGGTCGAACGACCCTTTCACAGGGGTCACCTAAAACCATCAGAAAACAAAAAGATATTTACATTAAGATTCATAACAGTAGCAAAATTACAGTTATAGAGTAGCAACAAAAATTTTATGGTTGGGGGTCACCACAACATGAGGAACTCTATTAAGGGGTCGCGGCATTAGGAAGGTTGAGAACCGCTACTCTAGAGTGAGCTTTCTTAAAGGTGACCCTCCTAATTTTAGCATCCTTGCAATCTGGATAAATTGAGAATTTCCCAAATCATCAAGCCCTGGTACCTTTTTGCTTAACAGCTCCTTAATTTATCTCTTCCCTCTTGAATTTTTCTTCAAGAAAACAAACAAACATACAAACAAACAAACAAACAAACAAACAAACAAACAAACAGGCTGTACCATCAATGCTTAGCTTGGAAATCTCCTCTGCTAAATATCTAAGCTCATCACTTACAAATTCTGCTTTTCATACAACCGAAGGATATAATATAGCCAAGTTTCTGCCCATATGTAACAAGGATAACCTTTCTTCCAGTTCCCAATAACATGTTTCTCATTCTTTTTGAACCCTCATCAGAATTGCCTTTAATATTTATATTTCTACAAATATTCTACTTATGATGATATAGGTATTCTCTAAAATGCTAGAGTTTTCTCTGCCCTGTTTCTTATTGCCTTTTGAGCTGTCACTGGAAGTATTTTTAGCATCCATATTTCTACCAATTGTTCAAGGCAGTCTAGACTTTTCCTATTACGTAATTCAAAATTTTTCTAGTCTCTGTGCCTTACCCAGTTCCAAAGTCACTTCTAGTTTTCCGGGCTTTTGTTATTAGCAGCATTCCACTCCTCAAATCAAAATCTGTATTTGTTTCTTGTGGCTGCTGTAAAATAATACCACTACATATTTGGTGGCTTAAAACAATAGAAATTTATTCTCTCACAGTTCTAGAGGCCAGAGGTCCAAAAGTCAAGGTGTAGACAGGCCACACTCCCTGCAGGGGCTGTAGGGGACAATCCGTTCCTTGCTTCTTCTAGCTTCTGGTGGCTGTGGGCATGACTTGGTTGTGCAATATCTCTTGCCATTCCATCTTCTCATTGCCTCACACAAAACTCTGCCTCTCTTATAAAGATACATGTGATTGCATTTAGGCCCACCTAGATAATCCAGGATAACACCTCCTTTCAAGGTCTTTAATGTAATCACAGGGATTGCCATATAAAGTAATATTCACAGATTCTAGGGATTAGAAAGGGAATATATCTTTGGGGCGGGGGGCACTTTTTTCAGCCTACCACATGCCTCAAAATTCTTCCAATCTCTACACGTCATCCAATTCCAAAGCCACTTCCCCATTTTTAAGTATTTGTTATAGCAACACTGCACTCCTGGTACCAAGTTCTGTAGCAGTTTCCCACAGCTGCTGTAACAAATTACCATAAATTTGATGGCTAAAAACAATAATAATTTACTTTCTCACAGTTCTGGAGCCAGAAGTGTGGAATTAGTATCCCTGGATTAGAATCAAGGCATGGGCATGGCCGTGCTCCCTCAAGAGGCTCTGGGGAGAATCCGTTCCTCACCTCTGCCAGCTTCTAGTGGCTGCTAGCATCCTTTGACTTGTGACAGCATCACTCCGATCTCTACCTCCATGGTCACAGTGCCTCCTTCTCATCTTCTCATCTGTGTGTGTCATCTCCTTCTGCATCTCTTATTAGGACACTTGCGATGGCACTTAGGACCCACCCAGGTAATCTTAGGATCTTTTCCACACCAGTATTCTTAACTTAATCACATCTGCAAAGACCCTTTTTCCAAACATAATTCCAGGGGTTAGGATGTGAGGCCCATTTGAGGGAGGGGCTTTTTTCAACCTACAATAAATACTGTCATGTTCAACTTCCTTTTTCTATTATACAAAGAAAGAAACAGAAGCCTTGAGAAGGTAAGTCAGTCTCTGGGAATTGGTTTATAGTCTTTGAATGAGCAGCTGGAACAAGAAGGCTCCTTTCAGCCCCTACTGTAGCGAAGGGAAGTAACTCTAATTCCTTGCCCATGATTTATGCAGTTGATATTTGGAGGAAGTAAATATAGGATGTTATAATGATCTTTATTAAATCTTGCTATATTTGACCCTGTATTCTAATCTGTTCACTTACGTCAGCTTTTTTCAAAAGTGGCACTATTGACATTTGGATTGGATAAGTTTTTCATGGTTGGTAGGGGCGGTGAGGGGGCTGCCCTCTGCACTGTAGGATGTTTATCAGAATCTCAGATGTTTATCAGTATCTCTGGCTTCTAGATATCAGTAGCACCGCTTCCCCCTTCCCCCCCCCCCATCTCTGCAGTTATAAAAACAAAAAAGTGTCTCCAGACATTACCAAATGTCTTAGAGGGGGTGGGGGGAAGTGGGTGGAGTTCAAAATCATCATCAGGTGAGAAACTACTGACCTACATGGAAACATTTAGATTCAAGGCATTCTTTTTTGTTTTAACCTTATCACCTAATTTTACTGAAAATCATTTTTTTTGTAGCCAAATGTTAGAATGTAAATGTTGTAATAATGTTTAAAGAAAAAAGGACCGGACCACAGTCAAAGCACTGCAGGTCACCATTACCTTCTTTCTGATAGACCTACTTTTCTGATTTTCTGATAAATCTACTTTTTGGAGCCAGCTGTCAATCCACCTAACAATATCATCATCTAGCTTACATTGTTCATGAGGGTCTTTGGAGAATATTTGTTAAATGCCTTGCTGAAATCTAGACCTGAAGTCTGTCACATTTTCATGATACTTCTTTAAAGGGATAGAATAAGTTTGACTAAACTTTGGCCTGTTCTGACACCTAGTAATTATGGTTTTCTTTTTGAAGAGCTCACAAATCACCCTATTACTCACCTGTTCTAGAGTCATTTGGTGCCTAACTTTGAACTCACCAGTTTATGTTTGTGGAATCAGGCTTTTTCCCCTTCAAAATATTTGTCCATGCCCATTCTTTTGGAATTTAATCCTTTAGTACATGGTTCCTAAAAGATTAAAAAACCTTACATATAAGATAGTATTTCTCTTAAAATCTGAATATACCCGGGGAGCCAAAAATATGTATACAAGAAGACACTTTGGTCAAAGTTGCTCAAGCAGTAGTTTGCCATAATCAGAAGTGTCTGGACACTGATGGTGACCACTTTGAGCACCTCTTGTAATTGCAGAAGTCAAATGTGACTTGTAGTCATCTTTTGTGATTGGTATATATTGAGTATTATAATTTTAATGCAGTTTTCCTTTCTTAAAATGTGTATACATTTTTTGGCGAGTGTGTGTATATGTGTGTGTGTGTGTGTATAAAATATGTGCTATATATATTAATGTATATATTATATACTTTAACATCTTAGAAGCAGCAAGAGGCTTCCTTTTGAAACCCTGCCTCTAGATGCCAGAATTACATATCCAACTGCCAATGTGACAGCTCCACTTGGATGTCTGAAACATGATTAACTTGAACTCATTATTTCCAGCCCCAACTATGGTTTTCTCCACTGCTTCTTAGCTTGGTGAAAGGCACCACCATCTGGTCAGTTTTGCAAACTGGGGCACTAGAAAATAGTCATAGGGACACCTTCTTACTCCATATCCAACCCATCAAAGAATTCAATGGATTATACCTTCTAAAAATATTTTCACATTTTCCCCTTCCTGCTAACTCCACTTCTCTCACACCAGTTCAAGTAAATCATTTCTTACCTTGTCTAATGCAATAGCTTCCTAATTGAGCACCCTGAGTCTACTCTTGATGGACATTGTGGCCTCTTTAAGATATAAATCCAATTATGTCATTCAATCAATGAATGCCCTTTGTTCCAGGATGAAAGTTAAAATCTTGACCGTGGCTTAGAAACTCCAGTCCAGGCTGGCCCTGCTCATCTCCCAGCTACATCTCACTCTACCTTCATCTCCACGCCGGGCCTCCTTTCAGAATGTGAGCGTGCACACCTTGCTCCCCTCTCATGAGATTCTTGCACTCATGATTCCCTCTGCCAGACAGGCTCTTATCTCCATGCTTTCATCCGAGTTTAGCTCCCACTCATCATCAGGCCTCAGCTCAATTAGGCCTCTACAAGGAGGCCTTTCCCAACCCCTCACACACTCCTTTGTGTCTCTAAATCAAATCTTCCTGATATATGCTGATAGATACACACTTCCTGATATATACACACACTTCTTCATAGCACTTTGGAAATGTAATTTTACAATTGTTTGGGTGACAATTGAATTAATATGTCTCCCACAGTAAATCAGTGAACTTGTTGAGGAAACATGCCACCTGGTTTCGCTCACCTTTAGATCCTTGTCACATTTTTATCTTCCATTCATGTCACTTTTGTATCCCTTTCAAAGTACCTAGCATAGTGTAGGAGCCTAATTTTTTTTTTTGAATGAATGAATAGGAGGAGGAGTGAATGAATATTGGGCCCTATTCCCTTGTAATGTGTTTGTTCTACCCTTTTAAGACTAAAGATACATTTCTTCAACAGAGAATATTGTATGAAACACTAGCTGATTTGCTTCCTCTGGTTCAATTAACATAAAACCATTTGTCTTTAGAAATGGATAAAATCATCATTCTTTTTTCTCAGAGTAATTTGGAAAGCCCTTTTATTTTTCTAGCTATTTATAGTTATTTTTCATTATTGTTATCATTGATTTTTTTTCAACTATAGCTGGGATTTAGTCTTTCTCACATCATTCAAATTATAGGTCTATGCTTGGCGTTTAACACTGATGAAGTCTTTCTCATTCCTTCTGTTGCATGTGGTCTTTGAAAGCTCTTCCTCCAGAGATCTATGTAACTGTCCCCATTCTCCCTGCGTCTCCCAAATAGGGGTCTTTACTTGCTTTCCTTTTAGGTAGCCTATCTGATACCTTTTGCCAACTTTTCTAAAATCTCAATTTCACCTCTAACGTGGCTCAGAATTCCCTTCTCTGGATATCACGGACTCTAGTAACACATTATTTGTTTTTCCCAAAGTTATAATCACTTCCATTTTACCAACCAGTTAGTCATATCTGACCTGCTCTCAGTAACTCTGTCTAGCTGTGTGGCCTCAAGAAAGTTGCCTACCTGTCAACTTTTAAGTGCCTTATCTGTTGGAAGAAGAGGTTGGACTAGATAAGGTCCCATCATACTCAAAATCTTCAAAGCAGTGATAGCGTATTATAGTAGAAAAAATATGTATATGTATATATTTTATTTCTATTGAGGTAGGAATGTGATGAAACAGGAGTTATAACATAGGGGATTTAAACTGAGCCGTAAGGAAGGACTTCTAAAAGGTGAGGTTTCCCAAATATAAGAACAGATGGATTCTTAGAAGAATAATTCACAGGAGAAATGGGAAGATATTTTCTATTTTGGAGTCTATAACAAAACTATAGTTTATTTTTCAAAGATGGTTTAACTGTTCTCATGCTTGAAGGTGGTGGTATAACTTATTCTCAATGATAATTAGAACATGGGTGGTATTCAGGGGGAGGCAGTAGAAAAATTGACTATTTTCTAAGCACCTAAGTGTTTGATATCCCTTCAGAGGAACACTGGCCTGAAACAGAGAACCAGAAAGAGGCTCTAGCCCTGATTTCCTTGCTATTCTTCCACACCAGTACGTCCCTGCTATCTCTCTTCTAAGCATCAGCTCAGACTGGATTATCTTTGGGCTCCACCTCACAGCCCATGTCTTCATGGCATGTCCTATGGAACAGGAATCGAGAGTTTGGCTATAATATAATGTAATAAATATAATATATAGTTAATATTCTATACTGTTAAAGATAGCTTGACTCACTCCCCCCCCCACCCCCCCCACACACACACTCCAAGATGCTCTGGAGGGAGCTGAACTGTTCTATCTGGAGAACAGGGAAGCTGTAACTCCATGCTTTGCAGCTGGGTTGTTTGGAGGGCATGGATGATATCTGACCTGACATAGCAGTCATTGGAAGTGCTCACAGAGCCCTACACTCCATTACCTGCCTATCATGTTATTGAAAATTGGCTTCTCTCATCTTTCTACCAGAAACTGGTAGAAATGGAATGGTCACTTGTCTCCTTTATGCCTAAATAAATCCTACCATCTTTCATGAATTCACTTAGAGAAGTCCTGTCTTCGACTTATAGCTCCAGCTGATACTTACCTCTACTGCTATGAATTCCTATAGTAGATATTACCTAGATTATTAAGTAACAATGCCTTTTAAAAAATAAAGTTTTTATTTTGAAAAAGATTGTAGATTAATACTCAGTTGTAAGAAATACTACAGAGAAGTTCCTTACAACCTTCTTTCCCACAATGGTAACATCTTACATTACTATCATACAACAGCACAACCAAGAAATTGATATTGATACAACTCAGCCATCTTATTCAGATGTATCAGTCATACGTGCTCTCATGTGTGTATGTGTGTGTATTTAATTCTATTTAGTTTTATCACATTTGTACATTCATATGATCACAACCATAGTCAAGATATAAAATTGTTCCATCACTTCAAGAATTTCTCCTCTTGCCCTCTATAACCATACTTATCCCCCTTGTACCTATCCCTAACCACTGACAATAACTAATCTGTTCTCCATCCCCATACTATTGTGATATCAAGAATGACATGCAATACATTGTCTAACCACTATGTTGTACATCTGAAACGAATATAAAATAATATTGACTGTGAACTGTAATTGAAAGTAAAAACAAAAAAGAATAACACATACATTGAATCATGCTGTATGTAAACTTATGAGCTTTGCTTTTTTTCACTCAGCAGAATTCCCTTGAGATTCATTCAAGTTTTTGTGAGTATCAGTAGTTTGTTCTTAATTATTGCTGAGTAATATTCCATGGTAAGGATGTATCACAGTTTTGTTTAGCTTTATTGTGATGCAATTGACAAAATTGTAATATATATATATAAAGTGTACAACATGATGATTTACTATACATTTACATTGTAAAAATTCCTTTTGTCAACTTTTCTAAAATCTCAAGTTCACCTCTAACATTGCTCAGAATTCCCTTCTCTGAACATCAAGGACTCTAGTAACACATGACTTGTTGTAATTAACCCACAACTAGGTTAATTCATGCACTATTCACCTCATATATTTACCTTTTGTCTTTTTTCACAATTTGTTTAATCACCCACCTGTTGAAGGACATTTGGGTTGTTTCCAATTTTTGATTATAATAAAGTAAGCTGCTATTAATATTCATGTGTAGGTTTTGGTGTAAATATAAATTTTCATTTCTCTGGGGTAGATACCCAAGAATGCAATTCCTGGGTCGTATTTTAATTGTATGTTTAGTTTTTACGAGAAACTGGCAAATTGTTTTTCAGAATGTCTACCATTTATTCCCATCAGCAGTGTATGAAAAATTGATTTTCTCTGCATCCTTGCTAGCATTTGGTATTACCATGATTTTTTGTTTTAGCTGTTCTGATAGGTATGTAGTGATATCCCATGGTGGTCTTAATTTGCATTTTTTTAATGGTTGGCATTGTTGAATGTTATTTCATGTGCTTATTTGCCATTTGTACATTCTCTTCAAAGAAGTGTTCCTTGAAACCTTTTATCCTTTTTCTGGGAGGATTGTTTGTTGTTGAGTTTTGAGAGTTCTTTATATAGTCTAAGTATATATAGTCTTCTGTCAGATATCTCGTTTCCTTCTTTGATTTATCTTTTTATCCTTTAACAGGACCTTTCACAGCACAAATATTTTAAAATTTTGATGAAGTGCAGTTAATTCATTTTTTCTCTTATGAAATTTGTTGGTGGTATCTAGTTTAAAAACTCTTTGCTTAATCCTAGGTCCTGAAGACTTTCTCCTATGTTTTTTTCTAAAAATTTTAGAGTTTTTTTTTTCATTTTTAAGACTGTGATTGATTTTGAGTTAATATTAGCATAAGGTTTGAGGTTTAGGTTGAAATTCATTTTTTTGCCTATGGATATCCAATTACTCACATCACCATTTGTTGAAAAGGTTATCCTTTTTCCATTAAATTGCTTTTGCACCTTTGTGAAAATCAGTTGAGCATAATTCTGTGCGTTTATTTCTGGGTTCTCTATTCTATTCCATTGATCCATGTGTTTATCCCTTTGCCAATACCACACTCTCTTAATTACTGTACCTACATAGTAAGCCTTAACATTGGATAAAGTGATTCCTCCTACTTTATTTTTTCTTTTTGAAGATGATTTCAGCTATTCTAGGACTTGTGTCTTTTCACGTAAATTTTAGAATAAGCTCCCCTATGTTTACAAAATACCTTGCTGAGATTTAGATGGAAATTGCATTAAATCTATAGATCAATGTATGGAGAATTGACATCATTATTATGTTGAGGCTATACCAATCCATGAACAGTATTTCTGTCCATTTATATAGATAGGCCTTCTTTGATTTCTTTCACTAGCATTTTTAAATTTCTCCCTATAAATCCTGTACTTGTTTTGTTAGGTTTATACCTAAGCATTTCATCTTCTTTGAAGAGATTTTAAATGATATTGCATTTTAAAATTTTGGTTCCTGCAAGATTGTTGTCAGTGTGTGGAAATGCAATTGATTTTTGTATGTTGATTGTATACCCTGTGACCTTGCTAAACTCACATATTAGTTCTAGGGCTTTTTTCTTTTATCCCTTTTGATTTCCTATTTAAACAGTCATGACAATGCCTTTTTCTGAATTTATGTGTTTTTCTCATCAACTGGATTCTAAGGGCCTTTGAGCACTGTGTGTTTCTATGCTGCACAAACAGCAGGGCTTATGTGTGTTTATGTAGGAGAGGACTACCAGCATTAGCGCTGTGGTCTGTGAATCTCAGTGATGTTTAAAAATGTTTCACTTCTGTTTTTCTATTTTTTTCCTTTTTCTTTTTCCTGAAAGAGCGAATTCACAATGCATTTATCTGTATGCTGAAACTCCTGTTTTTCCCTTGGAGTGCAATGCATTTAATCTATTTAGAACAGTTCTTATTTACTTACAACTTCAAGAGAACAGTGTCAGTATTGACTGAAATTGGGATTTAATTAATGTCTTCACACAGTACTTGGATACTAACCTCTTTAAACTACCAGAGAAATGTCTATATATCTGATTCCATTTAGAGTCTTTAGCAGGTACACAAAGTGCTGGATACAGGTGTTTTTCTTTTTCTGTGTGACACAGACAACAAAGTTCTAAAATCTGTGCATTGGCTGTTTTTTCATAGTTCACGGGTTTTCATAGTTTTTCCATGCTTATGGTTTGGTTGAGAACTTTCATACAGTTTTTTTTATTACTTGTGCCATGTGTTTATACATATATCATATTTCTCAAGCATGGATCATCGTTCTGTATAAGAAAATGCCCTCTTTTTCTAATCTTTACAAATGATAATTAATACCTGGCAGGATATACAAATGAAAAAGAGAACAGATGTGAGTGAAGAAACTCTATGATTTAAAGTTAATAAGCGAAGGAAGAAATAGTAACAATCTCCTCAGAAAACCTGTGACACCAGCTTGGAAGTGATTAAGAAAACCTAATAATAGCACCTCCAACTTTATTGATGCTTAATATTCTGCAAATATGTATGATCAAAAGTTAATATCTAACTTCGTCAAAGCAAGACTGAGGGCACTAGATGATAAAAATCTGCAATGTTCTTTTGGTTTGCTAAGACTCCATTAATGTAATAATATATGTGAATAAATATAGAGAAATCAGGAAGTTATATAGCCCAGTGATCACTCTCCCTAAAATAAGACCCCTCAAATAAAACCAAGTAAGACTGACAATTATTTAATATCAGAACTTCAAGATGAAGTATAGGTCAATTCAATATGACAAATGTCTATTGATTCCTTAGTGTATTCCAGGATCTATAGTGTATACTAGTGCTACAAAGAGGCATAAGACACAGCTTTCCCTCTACGTCTATTGAAACACATGGCTTTCCTGGAAGATTGCTTGGAAAATAGCCTGAAGGTGAGGTATTCAAGTTTCAATCATTTAGAATCTGCAATTTCAAGGATAATCAAACTGAAAACAACCAGGCTAAACAGAATGAGATATTCCTGAGATCATCTGGCATTAATAATAAATGAAGGGATTTAAAAAAATCACTGTAAACCTTATCACTGTATGACTCAGATTCATATAATTTTGAAATCTTTGTCCTGAGCATCAGAACTTGATAAATGAATCAATCAGCACAATATGAACTTGATAAATGCAAGCAGCAGGTCTATGTGTTAACTTCTGGACATGTTAAACAGGATAATTTCTTTTTAAAATTGTCAAAAGATGCTATAATTGATATTTTGGACAGATTCAAATCAGGTAGATCTTGGTATGATCTTGTTAAAACTTATTAAATTAAAAATTAAAAATGATAGATAAGACAATTGGAGCAGAGAAAATCCTGTCTGTATGATTTTCCAGTTGGAGCCAAGTGAAACTGCTGGGGTGAAATAGTCATTCAGTTGACAAGATCTTGCCTATGGTTGAGAATCCACTTTGTGTGGGGAAACAAAGACAAGTAAGTCATAACGGATGCCTACAAGAAGTGTAACATTCAGTAGGGCAGATAGAGTGATACGTGAGGAGTCTGGCTCCACGAGAAAATCCTGTGTGTGATCTCTCAGGCCTGACCACAGGCGATTACAACGGCTATGCCTGACTGGCTTCGTGGGGAAAGCTCTTCTCCCCACACCAGACATGGCGCACAGCCCGGGCACTGCAGTCTCCGTCAAGGACTCGGACACCCTCCCCAGTCATGACCGTTCACACGTTTGCATTCCCATCTGCAGTACCTTCATTCCGGCCTCTATCTGACGGCTTTGGCAGAGGTCTTCACCAGGATCCTCTGCGCGGTCTCCTTACAGGAAAGGTGGGGAAAATCTTGAAGACACTTTTCCCCATCGTGACTCCGTCCACTCCTAGCCCACCCTTCTTGTGCACCCGTACCCCACCTCAGAATCCATAAAACAAAAGTTAGGAAACTTTTGTTTCCCAACATGAGGGGACCCCCATGTCTGAGCTGCTCCCCCTGCCCCTCAACTCCTGCAACTTTCCATGGGCGCAAGTGGAAGGGGAGGGGCCGGCACTTCCTCCGCTTTAGACTCTGACTTACAACATCACAGTGGGTGATTAAAGCCTGAGCTTTTGTTCTGGCTTGTTGCTTTAATGGCCTGCTCCATACCCTGCAGCTCAGCTCTTTGTCTTCCAGCTTACTTAGCTGAGCTTGGGCAATGTGCATACAAATAATCACAAAAGAGTGAGAGAAGTATAAATGGCATTTGAAAGAGCTCTGAGCGTCCACCGAATGCTGAAATGGGAAGGTCCAGGAGAGAATAATTCAGCATGGGCTCATAGGCGTGCACGGGAAACAAAGACACGCTGGACCAAGGGTGCAGCCTGTGACGGAGCCTAGGAACTGCAACTACACAACCCACTGGGAAACTGCAAGTAGAGAATGTAAAATACATCAGGAAGTGGGGGTAAGGGTGAGGCCAGACATGTAGGTAGGGGCCACCTGAAGGCGTTTGGATTTTATACTCATGGGGAGCTACTGAAAATAAAAGAAAAATAGACTCATCAGAGGCAAACGATGATTGATCTATTCATATTTGAGATAACAATATGTATTTACCAAAATAGTACCTCTAGAAGCTTGTTATTTATTCGAGCTTCCTTGGCTTCCTTTCCCCCCATTCATAAAGTGTGGATAATAATGGTAAGGACCTCATAGGATTGTTGGGATGATTATGTGAGTTAATACATGTAAATAAACCTTTAGAATGGCCTTGAAGAGAAGAGATTGGTGGATGCAGAAAGAGATGTCGGAGAAGCAGACCTGTTTCTATAGGGGTTAGTGGTCCAGCACCTCAGATTTTTAGAACTGGCAAAGTGGTGATGAGAGCAGAAGTCAAAGTGCCAGGGGTGAGAACAGAGGGGGGATAAGGAGTGAATGAAATTCCAGAAAGGCAGAAGTGATCTGGATTCTTCTTGAAATGGCAGGGTTTGGGGAAAGATAGGCAAATAATTATAGCTTCTGGAAGCAGTGCTATTCAGAGAAGATGAGGGCAGAAGAGAAGACGCCAGCTTGTTTGAAGGTAGAGGGAAGGGGAAACAACCAAATAGAGGGAGATTTAAGATGTTGGAGAAAGAGAATACTTTTAAAATAATGAGTAAAAGATTTTCAGTTGCTTTGTTAGTTTTTTATTTTTAAAGATTTTACTGGGGAATTAAGGAAGGGAAACAGTGTTGGGGAATTGGGGAAGGGGAACAGCCAAGTTGTTGTCCTTCAATCTTAGTTGTGGAGGACGCAGCTAGCTCAGCTCAAAGTCCAGTTGCCATCCGACTGCCTGTCAGCAGCTTGCAGCCGCTCAGCGCAAGGTGCTTTGTTCAATCTTAGTTGTGGGGGAAGGGGCGCAGCCCATCATCCCATGTGGGAGTCGAACCAGCAACCTTGTTGTTAGGAGGATATGCTCTCACCAGCTGAGCCATCCTCCCACCTGTTGGCAGCTCAGTGGCAGCTCAGCTCAGGCGCAGCTCACTGGCCCATGTGGGAATCGAACCGGGAACCCTGTTGCTCAGTGCTTGAGCTCGCTCTTAACCAACTGAGCCACTTGGCGGGCCCCACTTTGTTATTTTTAATATTCTTAGTATGCATATTTTCAAACATACACAGGAGTAGAGACAGTCTATAATTTCAAAGGTACCCATCACCCAGCTTTGACAATCATCAATATTTTCCAAAACTTGTTTCATCTATTCCCCACACTGGAAAAAATAGTTGCCAAGTATTTTGAAACTAATTCCAGATGCCATGTATCATTTCGCTGATAATACGTCTCTAAACTAAGAAGGACATTTGTTTTTATAACCATAATGCTATTATCATACCTAAAATATTAACATTAATTTCTCACTATCATCTAATACCCAGTCCATATTTAATTGTCCTTCGTTGTCTACAAGTGTCTTTTTATATATAGTTTGTTCAAATTGGCATCAATATACAGTCCTTACATTGCATTTGGTTATTATTTCTTGTAAGCCTCTTTTAAACTCTAATAATCCTTCCCTTATAATTTTTTTCTCCCATGCCATCTATTTCTTCAAAAACTGGAGTCATTTATATTGTAGAATGCCCCAGATTCTGGATTTTTTTTATTATTTTCTTCTTGTGTTGTTTAATTTGTTGAAAGGTGATACATGATGGTATAGCTTCTGAGATGAAGCATATTTCTCATGGAAGCAAGAGAGAAAAAATGATTGAGAAGAAGAGGAGAAAGCTGTGCATTTCATACTAAAGGGCTTCAGTCATACTAAAGGGCTTCAGTCATTTCAGTAAACTGAAATGTGCGCTCATTGTTCAGATAAAGATAAGAGGGACTGTGGCTAGGCGTTTGAGAGCAAAAGGTTTGAATAGAGTTTGAGGAATGTGATAGGGATTCAAATTGAGATGTATAATATTAAAGGCTCACCAAGAAATAATGAGAACTAAACTGAGGTTGATTAGCATTGCTTTGTGTGCAAACAATCCATGTGTTTCCTTGGCTTTCTTCTTTGCTAGTTCATAGCCTCCAGGTAGGGTTTACTCAGGGTTCACCAGTGTCAACGTTGGAACAGCTTAAGAACTGGAAGCAGATTTGTAGGCAGTAAGGGTGCAATTGAGCAAAAGGCCGAAATGGCTGAGCTAGAAAGAATTTTGTGCTAAAGATGCTGATGGACTATGAAAAAGAGATAAAGGAAGGGCCATAGGATTCAATGGAAAAAAAAGCAAAGATGAGAAACATTATACTCAGGAGAGCTCATCGTTAATGGAATATCTTCAGTTGGTTATGAGGCTGATGGGTGACTGAAGCTATGAGTGCCTGACACAAAGCTGGAAGGAAGGAGTGTGGGGTGGTCACAGGCCTGGGTCTCACTCCCACTTTGCTACTGCTTTGCTTGTGACTTCATGCAATGTGTTTACTCTCTCTGAGCCTCAATTTCCTCTATCGTGAAGTGGAACTAAAAAACCATACCACATAAAGTTGTGGGAAAAATGAGTGAGATGTATGTAAAGCATTGATGGCTGCGACTTCATAAGCACGCACAAAATATCTGTTGTTAGAATTGAGGCGGTCCAGGAATTCTGAGGTCAGTGTGTCTTGCAGCCTTACGAGGTAAGCTGTGTGTTTAAGGATTGTTATTCATTAGAAAGTCATTAGCACTTCTGAAGAGAAAGCCAATAAATAAAAAAATTAATAACTAAGTAATCATCAGGGTCAATAAGGCAATTTGAAATATAATAAAGCTTAAAAAAAGATGATTGTTTGTACATATATCCTTAAACACACATACAGTGTCCCCATTCACACTGAGTTCATGCCTACAAGCCCTCCATGATTTAATGTGTTCTGGACAGAGGATCATTGTTTTGTAATCTCCTCTGATTTATAGCCGTGCAATTAATTAGGTATTCTGGCTGGATGCACCAGATATTCATGAATGGAATCAAGGCTGTTTTTAAGTAAAACATAAAAAAACCAAGCCTGTTTTCAGATTCCTCTCATATCTTTCAGTATTCACAATCTACCAGAGAAAGAAGAGCCTCATTGTGATACAACGTAATTGAATATTTAGTATCTATGGGAAGCCGGAGAGAGCGTGACAGTTTCAACAGTCACCTCTGAGTAAGGTAAACAATGAACAGAACATGTCCCGGTAAAGCTCATTTCTGGCCAGTGCCTAACTCTTCAGAAAGGGTTAAGAGGCAGTGGTGAGATGAATCCAACAGTTTTCAGCTCAAGCATTTTTTTGAAAATTGAGAAACTGATCTGCAAGCCTAAGAATATTCCAAACATTCATCTCATAAGCTTCACAAATGGCCTTGGCTGCCATGAAGTGGGTGGGAAGTGGATGGGAAAGAAAGAAGGGTGCTGCTTTGTTTGTGTGGTACACAGACAGCATCAGACTGATGAAATATGCTGGCAAGTTGCCGCGTTTTGAGAGACTGGTGAGAATCTCCTGCCTATGTTTTACCTTTGGGTGTTACCATGGCTACTGAGGGAAAGAAGTGAAAACCAAACGGTAGAGGGAGGCAGACAGATTACAGGGTAGAAGAAATGGGGAAAACAATCTCAACAGCCAAGCATCTGGGAAGATTTATTGTGTTTTTTTTTGTTTGTTTTTTGGGTTTTGTGTGTGTGTGTGTGTGTGTGTGTGTGTGTGTGTGTGTGTGTGTGTGTGTTTAAAGAAATTTTATTGGGGAACAGTGTATTTTTCCAGGACCCGTCAGCTCCAAGTCAAGTAGTTGTTTCAATCTAGTTGTGGAGGGCACAGCTCACTGGCCCATGTGGGAATTGAACCGGCAATCTTGGTGTTATGAGCCTGTGCTCTAACCACCTGAGCTTGCTGGCTGCCCCAAGATTTATTGTTGAAGGTCTTGATTGCCTATCTGGCTGCATAGACTGTATATTCAGTCATCCACTCTGAAGCCAGGTGCCTGTTTGAATAAAGCCCCTTAAAGGACTACGCTGCGGATCAAACCACCTGCTCTTGTGCAACTTTCCTTGCATGTCTTATCAGGGAGGGTCAGGAAGTTAGGAAACTTACTTTCAAATCTCAGCTCTGTACTTCCCAGCTATTTGACTTTGGCCAAGCTATTTAACTTCTTGGAGTTCCAGTTTATCCACCTGTGAAATGGAATAATCCACTTAGCTCTTTGGGTTGTAAGGGGATCACATGTGTGAAAGTACTGTGCACAGTACTATGGTATGTGTCATAATGCCCACGTTAGGTCAGTTTTTATTTGATTCCTAGTGTATGAGTTGGTTGTGGCAAGATAATCCTCTTGTCTGTTTCCCTCATCTTCCTTGGGGCTCTGCCCATGTGGAATCTGTTTCATTAAAGTGATGTACTATGGGTAATAAAAGCTGGTGAGTAAACCAACTCTACCCCCAGCTTATTGGTGGGCAAATCCTGACCCCTGGTCAGGCCTAATTGAGGAACAAGTTGTACTCTGTCACTGCTGGTTGCAATATTCCTAACTTATACTGTTGGGTATAAATGGAAGTTTTATAAATGGAGACATCTTTCTTTGGAATATCTTTCCTATTACATCGCTCTGTCTTAATTTTTGATTGAAAGGAAATTGACAGTGGTATTTAATCTAGTTTTCCTTTAGCTGGTTCTGTCAAGTGGTTAATTTTATTAACAATATAAATGCATTAGGAGAATTATTTATATTTAACTTATTGAAAAAAAATCCTTTCATACAGTGAAGGCTGCTTTTGAGATGTGAATACTTAGCTTCCCTCATATCAACTTATTAGGTTATAAATTATGGGTTTTCGTATACAGTACTAAGTTTTCATAAGGTACACAAATGAACTGTGTCCAGTACTTTGAGCATCTTATGAAAATTGACACAGAATGTGGTCCCCTTGTCTTTACTGGAGTAGTCCATTCTTTTAAAGCTTGATGTTTACAGACGTCTTAGGTTTTTGGAGAAGCAATCTAAAATATTCTGGAGAGTAAGAAGAATGCATTGCTTCCACGTGTTTCCCCCTTACATCTGATAAAATGTTTTCCATCTTTCTATATTGTCAACATAACTGCTGAGTCTTATCGCTTAGGACAGTGTTTTTCAGAATCTGGGATACAACCTATTTGTGAGCCGTGAAATCAATATGGTGGTTGCACTGAGTAGTTTTAAAAAGTGAAATGGAGTAGAATAGAAAATATCAGAGTGCATTATACATGGAAGGTTAAGTACTGATTCTTGACATTTTGCTTCCGTTATATATTTATGCGCTCACACATGTCTATGTTGATTGAGGTTAAAACAAATTTTTTTTGATAGCTGTGGACTTCAGGGATGTAGTCCAAGGCAAGTGGAGCTGAAAAATGGAGCCAGGCAAGATTAGGGTTTTACAACAAGTGTTCATCTCCCTCGTGGTGTAAGAAGTTGTGCTATCTATAACGTACAGGAACTCTTTCAGTACTGGAATATTTCTTAGAACTTTCCGCATTCCTGTTGAAGGTTCTACCATTTGGCCACTTACTAAGGTTCAAAACATCAGAGTCACATTGTCTCCTCTCTCTCTCTCTCTCTCTCTCTCTCTCTCTCTCTCTCTCTCTCTCTCTCTCTCTCTTTTTGACCTCAAATCTGTTGCTGGGTAATGATGACTCTACCCTACCTATCCATCACAACACCCCACTTCTCTCCCCTCGTTGTTCGACCTGGTGTTTTCCTCAACCCTGGGCTACAATAGTAGCTTTCTGACGACCTCCAAATTTTCTGCTACCTAATAAATTATCCTAGAATCCATAGTTCCAAATTATCACTCCTATCCTCAAAAACTTTCAAAGCACCCTAATGCCTAGTTATCTTCAAACATTTTTCCCTATGATTTAAGGGCCTTGTGTTGTCATGCCACGTTTCCAGTCTCCCTTGCCCATTGCTCGTATGGCCTGTGCTCTTGCCAACTGGAGCTTCTTGTTGCTCTCCTTTATATGTTCCATCCTCACCTGCAGAGCTCTTTTTTCACATGGGTTTTTCTTCCTAGACCCATATTTTTTTCCTGCCATTTCCCTCTTTTATGCCCCATTCTCTAAATCTGTAACTTTATCTTTTTTTCAAGATTATAGCCAGCTCCCACTTTTTTTCTTGACTTGTTTCTCCAGATACATGCATTCTTCCCACCTTTAAACTCTCATTGCATTTTACCTATATCACTGAGGATACATTTAGGATATCTTGATATGAGTTATTCATGTACGCGTACATGTGCCTTTGGATGAAGTCATTCCCCTCACATCTGCTTATCACAGCGTCTTACAACTAGTAGCACTGATTATATATTTGCTGAGTGAACTATAAACTGACACCTTTCAAACAGTGTGGGTGTGGCCTTCAAGGGTTAAATCTTCCACAATTACCTCAGATAGTCCCAGAAATTCTTCATCGTATTGGAAGAATGAGAATCATACACACCTGGGGAGAACAATTAATCACTTTACCTGGTTTCAGAAACCTCAGAACTGCTGCCTGACATATCGGTCCTTCCCAGCTCATTCACATGTGTAATTAGCTGTCAGCCAGTATTGTGGCATCCCTCAGCATCATGATAATGTGCCACCTACCAGGGCCAGCAGTGCTGCCTCCTGAAAGAGTTCAGTGTTGTTTCTGACTGGGAGGGACCTTTTGTGGTCCCTGGATTAGCAGCATCAACATTACCTGGGAATTTATTGGAAATGCAAATTATCTGCCCCCACCCCCTCCCCAGACTATTGATCAGACACTCTGGCATAAGACTCAGCAATCTGTTTCAACAAATCCTCCAAGGGATTCTCACGCATGCTACACTTTGAGAACTTCTGATTTAGGCCTCCCTTTTCCCTCTCACGGCCACTCTCTCTCTACCTTGCATGAGTTCTTAACACCATCACAACTTGGAAAACAGCCCCGACTTAGTGATCTCTAATCATAGGTAGTTATGCACCAGAAGAAAACCCCAGCATTGCAGACATACCAAGAATAAGGAGAGGTACAGTTTATGAAACAAAATTAGACATAACTAATCAACCGATTCCATCATCCATCAGAATTTCTAAGAGTTGCCAGAAACTCTTTTCAAAATCCTTTTTCTTAACCCTCTTTCTCAAACCTGGCCTTCTTTATGCAATGCCATTCAGGATAAATTATTTCTCACTCAATATTTTTCCCATTTATTCCCTAGTTGTGTGACAGAATTCTGTTTTGCATCACTAATCTATAGACTATTAGCAACATTTTTGGTTGGGTAGGCTTTTGTAGGTTTGCTTAGGGGTCTAATTTGCAATTAATATCATTGCTCCTACAGGGAAATGTGGTTTCAGTTCCAAAAATCCAACTCACAAAGCATTGGAATGTGGCAAATTGGTGCCCTGGGAACTTACTGTGTGGGGAGAAGACATTGTGCCTTTTCAATTTTCCATTTACTGTCTCAGATTTGAAACATTGACACCATAGTAGAAGTCTTTCACTGAGAATATTGAGTAGGCATGGGTAGAATGGGGTGGGCAACAGCCTATGGCAGAATCTTTTTCTTAGGTGCGGAGAGATGCTGACTACCTGTAACCCTAGAGCAATTTCACTTTTGGAGTTTCCCTCACAGTATTTAATCTTTTTATCCCAGCAAACTATAAGGATCTAGGAGGGGATGACATTTTCAAGTCTTTTTAGTTACTTTTACCTGAGGTTTTTAAAAGAGGGGGTAAATAGGACAGAACTGGGCATATGAGGTAGAGGATGCATTGCCTCAGGGCCTTTGCCCCTGCTGTTCCCTCTATTGGGAATACTTTTCCCTTAAGTCTTTGCTTGGGTAGGTCCTATTTCATCATTTTAGATCCGGCTTAAAAGTTGCCACTTTAGAAATATCTTCCCTAACGCTTTTATCTCATTTAGCTCTCATTTTCCATTTTATTTTCTTCATAGCATTTATCCTTATCAAAATAATTGTATTTGTCTATATGATTACCATCTTTACATTATAATGTAAGCTTTATAAGCACAAGAACCTTCTCGGTCACATTTACTACAGCTTTTCCAATGCTTAGACTATACCAGACTCACAGTAGGCAATCAACAACTTTTTTTTTTAAATTAATGAAATAGAGAGTTGAGAAGAAATAGGAGGTTGTATCCTGGAAGGGGTGCTTTGTGAACTTAGGGATCATCACAGAGAAGTGACTTTGAACTTGCTTGAATTCTGCCTTGGCATTGCTTTGAATTTTTTTTTTTAAAGATTTTTATTGGGGAATTGGGGGATGGGAACAGCGCTGGGGAATTGGGGGAAGGGGAACAGACAAGTTGCTGTCCTTTTGTTCTTCAGTCTAGTTGTGGAGGACGTTGCTTCACTGGCCCAAGTTGGCACCATCATTGCGCTCTTCCCGGATGAGGCAGATCAGTCGCCGGCTTCCGGACGGCGGCTCACGGCGGCTGCTGGCTACACACGGTAGCCCATGGCAACCCACTGCCACAGGGGCTGCAGCCTATGCCATCGCCGGTGACTCACAGCAGCCCAGCTCCAGGTTGAGCTGTTGTTCAGCATCTTAGCTGTGGAGGACAGTGTCACTGGCCCTCATATGTGGGATCCGAACCGGGGCCCTCTGGCGTCCCAAGCCAGTTCTTAACCATCGCGCCACTCGGCCCGCCCATGGGGGCTCTTTTTAGTCCTGGGATATTTGTTATCCAGAAGACTCAACTGAAAGTCTGAGAAACACTTTTTAAAAGTTTCATGGGGCTAAGAGAATGTAAGTTATAGTTAAGGGCTTACACAGATCACTATGGTAAACTCGCTATGGTTTGGAGTGGAAGCCTGAGGGGTTTGCCCCTAGGATTAAGAGAAAATCAGAGGTTAAACAGCCTTTGCATGTGCGGCAGCCCAATTTAGAGTCACCTAGGTGGTCCAAGAAAAATCATAATCTCTAAAATTGGATAAAGGTGATTCCAGCACGTTAACACCCTAGGAATCTGGTAAGAGGAAATAAAAAAAGTTCTTTGAGAGGAACTTTATATTAGCCTAACCATCCAAGGAAAAGTTATTTCTCCAGGCAAATTTTTAATCACAATGACCAGCACTCAATAAAAAATAAGTAGCCACACAAGGAGATAAGACAACTTTTTTTTTCCTGAGACACTGAAAATATTTATTGGATCATTTATTTAAAATAACAATAATAAACTCATTCCATAAATAGTATTTGTGTCCTGAGGTTGGCATAACAGATTACCACAAACATGGCAGCTTAAGACAACAGAAATTTATTCTCTCACAGTTGTGTAGACCAGAAGCCTGAAATTAAAGTGTTGCCAGGGTTGACTCTTTCTGGAGGCTCTGAGGAAGAACCTGTTCCCATGACTTTCTCTCAGCTGCTGGTGGCTGTGGTTGATCATTGGCCTGTAGGTGCCTACTCCAATTTCTGTCTTTGTTTTCACATCGCATTCTCCCTGTGGGTCTGTGTTTGCATAAGGAGATAAGACAACTTAATACAACAGAAACAATGGACTATAGAAACAGACCCAGATATTGGCATTATCTGATTCAAATTTAAGAAGCATATCAAACTTGTGAGCTGAAATTACAGTGGTTCTGAGATATATTTAGCATTAAATACACATATTAAAGAGGACAAAGGGCTTAAAATTGGTGAGCTAAGTATCTCTTTCAAAAAGTTAGAAAACAGAAAAATAAACCTGATGAAAGTTGAGGGAAGGAAATAAAACTATAACAGTAGAAATTAATAAAAATAAGGACCACACAATAGAGAAGATCAATAAAGCTCAAAGCTGTTTCTTTGATGGGACTAAAAAAGCTGATCAATTCCTGGTGAGACTGAGTTAAAAGAGGAGAGAAGGCACAAAAAGAAATAGCAAAGGGAACATTACTACAAACCTTGCAGAAATGATAATGTAAGGATACCATGAACATTTGTGCCAATAAATTTTTAAAAATTAGATGATATGGACAAATACCTGGGGAATTTCAGCTTTGTAAAACTTATACAAGAAGATATAGAAAGTTTAAATAGCCTTCTAGCTATTAAAAATATTGAGTCTGTAATTTAAAATGTTCCTTCAAGGACTATTCTAGGTACCCATGGCTTTAAAGGTGAATTCTATCAAAGATTAGCAGAACATCTTCCAGAGAAAAAGAAAAAGAGAAGTACTGTCCACTGCATTTAATGAAAACAACATAACTTTAATACTAAAACCTAATTAGGACATTATAAGAAAGGGAAAATGACTGGAAAATCTTCAAATATGGATGGAGATATCCTGAAAAACAGAGAGATCATGTGTTCAGCACAAATCTGAAAAAGAAAAATGTAAACATGACAACATATTATATCAAATTATATAAAAAAATGGGCCGGCTGAGTAGCTCAGTTGGTTAAGAGCTCCCTCAAGAGTGTGAGCTCTGAGCAATAGCGGTTCTATGTTCGGCCCGAGCTGAGTTGCTGCTGAGCTGCCAACAGGGGGCAGGATGGCTCAGCTAAAAAAAAAAAATTATATAAAAATGATAATATTTTAGGTTGCTTTATTCTAGGAATACATGTTTCATTTAATATTATTAACTCAATCAATGTAACACCATGTTAATAAAAGAAAAAAATATAGTCAATTAAATAGATAAAGAAAAGTTTATGATTAAACCCAGTATCTATTCATGATTAACCTCGTAGCAATGTATGAATAAAGGGAAATCTCTTAATCTGATGAAACATGCCTAAAAATGCCAATAGCAAACATCATAATGGCAAGCTGTTGAAATCGTTCCTTTGGATATTGAGCATAAAAAAGATACCAGCTACCACCATCTCTGTTCAACATTTCTCTGGAAGACATAACCAGTGTAATAAATCAAGAAAAAATAAAAGTTGTAAGGATTAGAAAGGAAGAAACAAAACTGTCCTATTTGTGAATGATATGATTGTGATTAGAAAATACTCAATACTGTACATATAAATTATTTGAATTAGTCATTTAGCAAGTTTTTTGATTCAAAAACAATACAAATCAGTCACATTCCTATATTGCAAGGAAATCGAATAGAGCATGAAACTTTAAAAATAGCATAGTTCAGGGTTGGCAGTGAGAGGACTTGGGGGTCCCTTCTTCACAAATTACTCTAGGTTGCAAGCATCTTCCACGATGGGGTTCTGCTACCTTAGAGGGCTCGCCTTCCTCTGCATGCAGACACACGGGGAAAAAGAGTATAGGGTTATGGGTGGGAGGCCTTTATCGCCTCTGCTGCGAATGGACCACATTCTGTGCATTGACTAGAACACAGTGACATCTCGCTATCAGGGATGCTGGCAAAATTTGCCTAGTTGTTTGGCCAGGAGGAAAATAACTGGGTTTTGATCTACACATAGCAATTTTTACTATAACTTCTGTTTACAATTTCATTATTAGACAGATTACCTGTGACCAGCAGGGAGAAAAAAATATATTGTTCCTCTAAGCTTAGTAGAAGCAGAAACTTGACTCAAGTTGACTGATCTCTGCATGAATTCTTCCATAAGACTCTTGTTCCAATTCTGACAATAGCTACATTTTCATGAGGAGGTGAATGAATTAGTGGACTAAGTTGTCTGTTTCAGAAAGAAGGGAAAGCTACTTTTGTGTGACAGTTACCGTGTATAGATTTTGTTTGTTGGACATTAATTCCACAGCGGCACAAGCATAAATGAATGTGTTGGTGTGTGTATTTTGTTTTTTTAATTGATTGACACCACATTTGCAGAATAAAGCCATATGCTATCTATTCTTGCCTCTACTACTGGATGAATTAGCTTGTGATCGCGTTTCCTGAGCTAATGAGGGAAACATTTTCTTGGATTCAGTGGGAGAAGAAATCCTTATTATTGTTGCTTCAAGAATAGGAAAAGCAGTGAGAATAACACTATCAAAATTTTCTGAAGCAACTATCATAGTTATGGAAATACGTTTTTCAAGAATAACCATATGGAACAGTGGGGTTGTAGAGCTGTCATTCCGTGGTAGTAACTAGGAAAATTCATGAGCAATTAAAAAAACCTTATTAGAATGGGAAAGCGAGAAGAAAATGGCTAGATGTGGCACAATGAGAGTCCAGATAAAGCTTTGGAAGTAGATTATTTGTTTATTAAGATATTAGAGATTTTGGACCTATTATTTAATCTCTGGGTATAGTTTATTTTTCTCATATTTTAAAAAAAGGTTTGGGGATGGAAAATCTATGTGAATCTTTCTAGTTTTAACATTGCAGGATCCTAAATCAGTGTTCCAGTTAATAAGTGACTGCGAGAACAAAAATTGACATGGGATGTCAGTTTTACTTAGGAATCAACTGGTTTGTTAAGGCTGTATGTTTGGGAGATGGTGACTTGCTACACCTGCAAACCCTCTGTATTTGGATATGAATTAGAATGCGGCAGCTTCACTATGCTGGCGTAGAGGTGAGAGTTCAGGGCCACAGAACAGCTGCACAATATCCTAGAGAGGAAGCAACTATGGAGAAGAAGTCTGAAAACCTGTGTCCAGCTTCCGCTTATATTCTTGACCAATCCCTAAGCTGCACATGTACAGTGTTAGTCTCAACCTCAGCAGAAAATAGCAGCTGGGAGTCCAAAGAGATGATTAGAGATTTCAGCAATAATTAGGTACAGGGAAGTAATAGATTCAAGTGTATGCCGCCCAGGCTAAACGCCTTGGTAAATACTTTGGGCTTCATATTGGGATCACAGCAGCTCTAGGCGTAATGGCCACACTCCAAAAGGAAAGCGAATGTTTTAGGGTGGGTGGTACACTCCACAGTGAAGGGAAGCCCAGCCCTAATGAAACCTAACACAAAGGTTCGGCGGGATCATGTGATCTGCTGGTATGCCACCTGCCTGTAAAACAAAATGAAACGATAATGACTGAAACAAAACAACAACAAAGTGAACGAACAAACACCCAATACACAAACACAAAACCTTAACCCTTTTTGGAGGAATGTATAATGTTATCCAGGTCCTGCACAAAATTTTACCCATAATACCAAGCAGCTGATAAAAATTTGAGTCATACTAGAGCAAGAGGAGCAAAAAAGGCAAGTGAAAAAATAGATAATGAGAAAGACCTGCGGTGGTAAGGTTATTGGAGGTATGATATAAATAAAATAAGTGAATAATATGTTTAAGAATATAGAGAAAAATATGAAAAAATAGATAAAAATAGAGAATTTCCACAGAGATGTTGACTTCACAGAAAGAGTCAAATGAATTTCTAGAAATGAAAAATACAATATTTGTAATTAAGAATTCATGTGATGGGTATAACAAATAGGCTGAAAACAGCAGAAGACCAGGTTAGTGGACCCAATCTAAATGTAATTGGTCTCCTTGTCCCCATAGTAGCCTGTTTTCATAATAAACTTCATGACCAAAAAAAAAAAAAATTAATCTAAACCCCAGTAGATGTTTCTTTTTAGGAATTCATAAAGTAGTGCTAAACTATTTATGGAAATAGAAAAGACAACAGATAGTCAAGAGAATCTTGGAAGTCATCTCTACTGGACAGGAAAATTTATTACAATGCTACAGTAATTATTATTGTACTGGCACAAGGAGATACACATACATAATGAACACTTGATTTATTATCAAAGCAACACTTGAGAGAAGTGGGTAGAGGATGAACTCTCCTTGGTTGGTGCTGGGCCAATGTGAAATAATTTCTGCTGTCATGTTTGTTTTCTTTTATGAGTTTTGTTTTACTTTGTTGTTCTTTTTTTACTTTTTAAATTGGAAATTTATTTTCATCCTTCTATTTGCTACAAAATCATTCTTTAGAAATTTTGTAATTTTAATTTTTATTTCCACTTTTAACCAAGAGCTTTTTAATAGAAAGTTAAAAGAAATTCCAGGTGACAGGCATTTAAAAACTTTTTGCTTTTAATTTCTAATTTTATTTCATTGTAGCCTGATTTTAGTCTTTTCATAATATTTATACTTTATGAACTTACTGGTGCTTTTTAATTTACATATGGCAATTTTTGTGAATGTTCTATGTACACTTTAGATAAAGTTGTATTCTTTATTATCAGAGTATAAAGTTCAATATAGATCCATTAGATCTATGTTATTGATTATGTTGTTTAAATTTTCTATATCCTTATTTATATTTGTCTATTTGGTTTGTCTTGCACTGAGAATAATGTGACAAGGTCTTCTATTATTCATGTTTCTTTACATGTCTATTGACATCGCTTGTAGCTTCTGTTTTACAAAAGTAGTTGCTTTTGGGCCGGCAGAGTGGCTCAGTTGGTTAAGAGCTCGCTCAAGAGTTTGAGCTCTGAGCAACAGCGGTTCGAGTCCAGCCCGAGCTGAGCAGCCGCAGAGCTGCCAACAGGTAGCAGGATGGCTCAGCTAAAAAAAAAACCAAAAAACAAAAAACAAACAAACAAAAAAAAGTAGTTGCTTTAAAAGGTGTTCACATATGAATATATCAATATTCATAAATGTTTTATCTTCAAGATGAGTTGTTGCTTTTAGTATTAAAAAGTGTCCTTCTGGATTATGTTAATACTTTTTAATGGCATTCTACTTAATCTTAATATTAAGATTACAGCCTTTGCTTTCTTGTTGTTTCCACTTGCCTGGTATACCTTTGTCCATCCCTAGGGGTTTTGCCTTATTGAATTTGCTTTGTGTTTCTTTCGTAATCAAGATATTGTTGGGGGTTTTCTTTATAAGCCATGTGGAAAATTTTTATTTTTAATAGATGAGTTCAGTCATTCAATTTTATGGGCTGTTATATTATTTGGTATGTATATTATCTTATATTCGCTTTGTAATTTTTTCTGTTCATTTTCTAGAGTTCCTTTTGACATTTAGAAAACCTTGTATTTCTAGTTATCCTTTGTACTTATACTTTTTTAAAACTAAAAAGAATTCCCGTTTTCCTGTTTCACTTAACCTTTAATTTGTGGTTTGTCAGTTTTAAATGGTATCCTTTGACTCCCACTTATTGATAGAACCAGTGACCTTTTTCCACTTTTCGCTATCTCCCTATACTTTTACTTTATAAAAATAATAATTGCAAAATTCTACTTTGCAATAACATGTATCATTTATATGATTCTTATTTCTATCTTTATTGTTGGATCTAATATTAAATCTTTATGGTTCTTTACCAATGTAATTAATTTACATTCATTGTTTTACTCTTATTGGTAGAAGTATTTTAGGCTGTGAATTTTCCTCTGATCATTGCTTTAAATGTAATCAGAATCTGATATTCTTTATATTTGTTATTTGTATTCTTTAGAAACTTGGGGACTTTGGGCAAGGTTTCTTCAGCCATTTCTTGATTGGATGAAACTCATCTTTAAGAAGGGCTCATGGATATAGCATTCCCTGAGTTCTTGCAAATTTAAAGTTTAATTCTGTAGCCTTGATACTTAAAAGGTAGTGTAGTGAAATATAAAATTATTGTTCTACACTTTCTTTTCTTGATCTTCTTACAAATGCCACTTCATTCTTGCCTTGCTTTGGAGATTGATTTTGAGAAATATGGTGCCAAGGACACTCTCTTGCCCTTGTAATTTTTTTTTTTCTGGAACGCTGACAATTTTTTTATTCCTAAATTTGAATAGTTTTACTAGGATAAGTTTTAGAATAGATCTTTCTAGAATAATTTTCCCAGTACTTGGTCATCTATTATGTAGATTCACGTCTTCTTTTATTTTCAAAGCTTTTTTGAATTATAGTCTAAAATAGTGGTTCTGTTTCACTGCATTGTTTGTCTTCTTTAAGGTCTCCACTTATACCTATGTTGACTTTTCATTGCCTAATTTTCATTTCAACCAATTTCTCTCTGACTTCTTTCATTTTTTTCTTTTTAATTTCATTTCTTTGTTGTTTTCCTACTTTTTTAAATGTTCCTCATTAAATTTTATTTAAATTGATTTTTAATATTATATAGGCACCTATAATTGAGCTTCGTTTGTGATATGATATTGCCTTCTTCTTCTTTTCTGCAATCAACTCTTTTTTCATATCTTCTTGTTTTATCCCCCATTTTGGTTCTTAGATTTTGAAGTTTTATGTATCTTTATGAATCCCCAGTAGTTTGCTTGAGAACAATAATTCAGTTTTGTTTATTGTGTTAGTTTTCTTTGAACTTATGATTATTTATTTTGAGAAAATTTTATTAGCTGAAAGTTTTAATTTAAATTTTTTGCTTTCTTTTTATTGTCACTTTGTATAGAAGAAAACGGCATATACCTGTATATTTGTGTGATTGGCTTGGCAGATCAGAATGGTTTCCCAGATTTCTTGTCTAAGGTTGCCATCTTCTGTCAGAGTAGAAGATTGCAGTTTCTTTAATAGGTGGCATATGGGGGCGTGGCAGGGAGGGTCAGTGAGGTGTACGGTGACATGTGTCTTCTGTGTTTTTTTCTTTCAAACTGTTGTCTGGAAGGAGCTTCACATAACCTTTTTCATTTTTCTTCTTTCTTCAGTCCTTTTTCTTCCCTTTTATTCTTTTCCTCCAGAGTATTTTTTTTCAAGACTCTACTTAAGCATTGCATCCAATTTGCAGACCCTTCCTCTTAGGCAGTGTTCTGATCCCCCAGTACTCTGTCAGTGTTTTATAACTTAGGATGATTTTAGCTTAATTAATTCCCTCTTATATCTTCTCTACACTTTTAATAGATACTCTCCCTTCTCTCTTGAATAGGCTGTGGTGGGAGTTTCCGAGAAAACTTTGCTGGAAATTGGTATTTATTTTTCTAAATAAAGATATTTTGACATTATAGTAATTTTTATCTTCTATTAATATATATACTGAAAGTCTGATAGTTGCATGAATTTATTTGTGTCTGTTAATCTGTAGATTTTTTTTTGAGGATGTATGGCAAAATTCATATTTAGATATCTACCATTACCTTGTTTTTAACAGAATTGGCCACCTTAACTACCACGGTCCTCATAAATATTGTTCCTTTAGATTTCACCTGCAGTTTCTCTTTTGATAGGCCCTGGTAAAATTTTCTTGAGCTTTGTTTATGAAACTGGAGAGATTACTCAGATTCCAAGTTGCATTTACTCTGCCGATCGTCTCCTTTCGGCGATGTGTGCAAACTTGCTTCCTTTACAAACTTCAGACAAAACACTAGACCAAAATATAAAATCAAAGCACAGCAAAGCAGGCAATTAAAGAGACCCCTCAAGTTCAAAACCCACATGCAGATCTTGCCCACCAGCTCAGAAATACTTAGACGCCTTGGTGTGCCAGTTTAGGCTGATGCTGGGTCCACGCTGTGTGGAATCATGTACCTCCCCGACTGTGTGATAGGCTCTGCCAGGATGTGCGTGGGGTGGTGCGAGAGACAGCCTCGTGGAGAAGGGGACATTTGACTTCAACTGTAAAGGGTAAGTTGGAGTTTTTCAAAATGAACAGGAAAGGGATAGGGAAAGCCCTTTGAAAAAGAAGTTTTACTTCATCAAAATCATGAAGGTATTAAATGTTTGAGCTGTTTGTACAGGTACTCTCAAGTGGCTTTAACATATGAGGTTGAAGTGGGGTGGCAAGGTGTGGGAGGCTTTGGGGACGAGGTTGGGACAGTGGCTGGAGACAAATTTGAAAGGGTTTGCTGGCCATGTCACTCACAAAGAATAACACGATACAGGAATGCTTTTTTTTTTTTAAAACTAAGAAAAGTGAAAAAAATTAAACACCTGCTGAGAAAGCTGATATATTGTTTGGGTGATACATTTGTAGCCTCTAACACAAACTGTTTTTTTTCAGGGAAAACCCAAAAATGGATCAAATAAGTTTAGTCTCAGAACTAAGTGAACAGTTTTTCTGGCAGTTCATTATTTTCAAAAGCTGGTTGATAAAATGTAATAGTTTATTTTTAGTATCAGTTGGAGGATGTCAGAATGACCAGACATTCGAGTAGAGGATCTTTCTCACATAAAAGTCCTCCAGTGAATGTTTCCACAAGTCCTTCGGTGTTGACCTCTTTGACTTGGTATCCTCTATACCCAATACAATGCAGAATCATTCTTTTTATTAAAAGGATAATAAAAATGTGTTGGAAAAAGAGAAAGAAAAGTAGGAAGAACTACCTCTCTTGGTAGACTAAGATAAATTGACTGTTCAATCATGGAATTTTCACATGGAGATTTTAACTGAAGAACTTTCCAGTATTCATGCTTTAGAACACTTTGGAACATTCTTCAGGTGGTTTGTTTGGGTAAGGCAACATTCCTCCACCTCCAACTAAAATATAAACAGTTGTGAGAACTCTTAAACCTATCAACCAATGTAATTCAGAGATAACTGTTAGATAGATAATTAGATTGATGGGATGGCCATCCAATCCCATCTCCGACCTCCAGATGGGACATTTGATGCCATAAGGGCACCGTGATGGAGGCCAGAGGAGCCAACAGGCGTCCCCGCTTTGTTTTTCTTAGCATTTGCCCATGCTGGGCAGGATGAAAATAATGCCCCACGGTTCAAAACTCTGAAAAAATCTGAAAAACAATTTTAAAAACCATATAAAAGTCTCACGCTCTTCTAGGAAACACTCTGGGAAGAAAGTTGGAACTAAAGGGAAGTTTGTTAATGTTTTTCAGGATACCAAGAGTTAAATGATGATCTTATTCAAACAGGGAAAAGACATAATTTTTTATGCTTACTAGGTACCCATAAACATAACACTTGGGGTTTATATTTGAAACAGAACAAGTCAGACTCTAGGAAGAAGAAGGAAATACTTAACTTTGTGTTTCAGATATTTCCCGAAATTTAATCTATATAAATATCACTTGTTTCAATTTTATTAGAGTTAAGACTATTCCTGAAAATACAAAGGTCAATCTCTCCAAAGAGGGTGATATTTGATCTCTAAATATCAGACCATATGGAATTTTCTAGCGAACTGTGTGCGTCGGAGGCCTTTAGTTCTGCTGTGAGGGGATTTTACCCAGAACTGATCACATAGAATCCAGAACTGTGGTGTGAACCTCAGAACACATGTGAGTAAACTGTGGCGGGGACTGGTGGTGGTGGCTGTCCATTGCCAGTAACTTTTCTAGAACTGTAGAAACAGTGCTGCCAGGCTACAAGGTGAGGAAAAATCCCCAATACATATACTCACATTTGGTTGTTGATTGGGAGAGCCCCAAAACTCATCTCCATCTCCCTTCCCCACCACCACTCCAGGGTCCCCTTCCTAGGGCACAGAAGTCCGACATAGCCCGGTGATGTTCAGTGAAAATTCACTGTAGCGCTCATTGCCGATGATAAGACAGTGAGTACAAATTGTCACTTCAAATCTTGACTAAAGCACATTGATTTAGGGGGTGAAGGAAACTTAAGACACCAAAAGGTTATAGGGGTTGTGTTGTTACCTTCCAAGTTCCTTTTTAAGTAATTGACAAAGAATGCTAAAAACTTTATTTCAACTTGATTTTTACATAATTTTAAATATTGTGAGGCAATCAACAAAATTGTACCCAAATAACTCTGGATGTTGGACCCTTTCATTTGTGTGTGTGTGTGTGTGTGTGTGTGTGTGTGTGTGTGTGTGTGTGAGAGAGAGAGAGAGAGAGAGAGAGAGAGAGAGAGAGAGAGATCCGTGTGCTACGATAATAAAGCAGGATTGGTACTACTGTTTGACACTCTGGTTGTTTGTAGCTGTGCATCCACCTCAGAGAGAAAATCCTATCTGGTTCAGTAATTGTCTTCCCCTTTGACCACTGTGAGGTTTTTAGCTTCTTCATAGGCTGGTTATTACTCTGGATAGTCTCTTGGAATTGCTGTAACCCAGTTTTGTGACATTACCTTTGTTCAATTTCTCAGAAAATCATGGTGTGGTTTGTTTTCTCTCTCATTTTTCCTTTTCGTATTTCCCCCAAATTCAGGGAAAAGGGAAAAAAAATGATGTAATTATAGAATTAACTGGCACTGAAAAAAAAAGAAGAGACTGAGATCATGAGTTACTAAACCAATGTTCCTGCCTAGAGGGTGTAATTAAGTGATATTTTTATAAAGGTGATTCAAGCTGTGGCCTTTGTGAAAGATCAGAAGCTCCATTTTTTTCTTTAAAGGAAGGAAGGATCATAAGTTCTCATCAACAAGATGGCCCTGCTTTCACTGGTAAGATTTATGTAATTTCACTGACTCTAATTCCTGAGAGATACTTATTTATAAAATACTTAACCAGAAAATAAAGCAGAAGATGAAACCAGGACAATTAAACAAATGAGGGCATTTACCTACCTCTGTCTTTGAATGTCAAAGAGCAATGGGAAATCTATAGCACGAGTGTGTGGTCTGAGCAGAATACTGGGCTTTGCATTATAGAACCTGACTTGGCTGTGGGACCTTTAAACATATGAGTTAATGTCTTTTGATTTTAATTTGAATTCATGTTAATTTGGTGAACAATTAGCCATGTCAGGGTAGAAAAAAATCCAACTTTTCAAGTGATAAATGACAAGTTTATGTTATATTTTGAGGCAAGGTAGAGGTTGGTTGTTTTGACCTTTCAAGATGGTTTTATACCCTGCGGGGAGCCACTGCTAACCTCCCTGAACACGTCTATCTTATAAAAGACCTGAGATTAAATTCTGGCTGGCTTTGTAATTTTGAATGACTTACCCAATTTCTTTGAATCTCTGTATTGTTATCTGTAAAAGAAAATAATAGCACACCTAGTGACCATGTGATTAAAATTGTTCTAGGTAGCAGCAATATCTGAAATTGTGACACTCCTCTCCCCCAAATAGCTGAGTTGCTTTGGGAAATCAGCCCAAGTAAGTCTCTAAAGTGACTACTCCAATGAACACATTTAACAAACAGTACCATTTCGTGAGCTTGACTTCAAAACTAGAGAAGGCAAGCACATTATATATTCTGATACATCTTTTTTCCTACTTAACCCTGGAACACACAAAGGCACCTTGACTGATTCTGTATGGCGCCGGAGTATTTCTATTACAGTCTGTGACTGTGTTGCATAACAGTTACGTGCTCAAAGTCTGGATTCAGATTCACCCAGATTCTAGCTCCGGCTCTACCATCTGTAAACCATGAAAACTTGAAACCACTTCTCTAAGCCTCTGCATTCTGATTCGTCAAACATTTCTAATAATAGCATCTACCTCAAAGAGTTTTTAAGAGGGTGATAATGCATATAAAAGTTTAATGAAGAAATTGGAATCTAATAAGCATCTAATAGGTACTGGCTGTTATTATTATCTTCTCTCCTTAGGCTGTTTTTCTGCTTTGTATGTATTAATAGTTCTATCTCTGTCCATTGCTGAGGCTTCTTCTCTTATTGCTTTTCCCCCTAGTTGTATTGAGATATAACTGACAATTGAAAATTGTATATATTTAAGGTGTACAACTTGATGATTTGGTTATGTATACATTGTGAAATAATCACCAAATCAAGGTAATTAACATATCCATCACCTTACATAGCTTTCCCCCCCTTTCTCTCTCTCTCTCTCTCTCTCTCTCTCTCTCTCTCTCTTTTTTTTTGTGGTGAAAACATTAACAATTTACCCTCTTAGCAAATTTAACTGTATAATACAGTATTATCATAGCCACATCATTGTGTATTAGACCCCCAAAACTCTTTCCATCTTGCAAAACTGCAGCTCTATTCCCATTAAACAAAAACTCCCCATTTCACCTCCCCCTCAGCCCCTGGCACCCTCTGTTCTACTCTCTGCTTCTATGAGTTTAACTGTTTTAGGTTCCACGTACGAGTGAGATTGTGCAATATTTGTCTTTCTGCATCTTATTTCTTGAAATGTGTTCTTTACCTGCTTCTTTGATGAAGTCTTGGTGCTTCCTCAGTTCCTGAGCTGTTTTGCACAGTTGTTCAGTGTTTTAGAAAAACTTTTCACTTTCTTTATTTGCACAATAAGGATAACAGTAATACGAATTGATTCACACAAAGTAAGCACTCTGCAAATGTGAGCAAATAAAAGAAAATTATAAAATATAAGCCAATATACATTTGTGCTTACATTTTTGATAAATATTGCCAAATTTCTTTCAAGAGGTTTATCAAATTATACTTGCACCAAATGTTATAAAGCATTTGAATTACTGACAATTTTCTAGATGGAAAATGGTATATCGTAATTTTTATTTGCATTTCTATTAATGTGACTGATATTTAGTGTCTTTCCATATGATGAGAACATTTGTGTATTCTTTGCCATGAACATTTGTTCAGATCCTTTACATGAAGATTTTTTAGGAGAGCTTTACGTATTAAGGAAATTGGTCCTTTGCATTGCGTTCTTTAGAAATTTAGAAACTTTGGTTTTCCCCTTCTTTCTTGTCCCCCAGAGTTTCATATGTCCTTTGACTTTAATTACAGTACTTATGTTTGAGGAAAAACATGTCTATAAAATCAAATTTATTCTTCCTTTATGCCTTCTGGGTTTTGCTTCATACTCAGAGAAACCTTTGTCACTCATGCTTGTGCAGTTTTATTTCTTATAATTAAACCTTTGAGCCATTACAAAAAAAAAATAATGGCCCATAAGCATCAAACAAGAGGCGCGAACTCCCTCACAATTTTTCAAATCAAATCAATAAGGCTTTATTGCGTTTTTTATTCACTATAACGGCAATTTTTTAAAAGACCCATAATGTGAAATAGTGGGGGAAAGTGGAGAGATATACAGCAGTTCTCTCTTTTCTGCAGTTTTGCTCTCTGTCACTCCCATTACTATAGTCAGCTGGGCTCCAAAAATATTAAATGGGAAAGAAAATCTTTGAGCCATTACAATTTTGTTTTGGTAAAATTGGTCAAGTAGTGAATCCAATGTATTTTTTCAGTTGTCTACTCATTTGTCAAAACGCCATTTAAAGAATAATCTTTACCCCAATGATATATAATATTACATTACATACTACATTCCTGTTTCCGCCAACTTGTGGCCTCTCTATTCTGTTCTGTTCATCTTTCCAAATATGCAACAGTACTTCTAAAGGCATGTGCATGAATTCAGGTAAAATATCATCGTTTTTAATTTCTGTAGTTTGAAAATGTATCTTAATATCCAGTTATTCTTATCTTCAACATTTTTCTCAAAAATGTCCTTGCTAGTCTTATACTTTTTTTTTTCAAAATGTAATAATGGTGACAGTGAAATCTTTGCTTTGTTCCTGGTGCGTGTGTGTATGTGTATGTGTCCTTTTTACCATCTATGGAGATAATCATGTGACTCATCTCTTTAAATCTTTTAATGTAAAATTTTTATTAAAAGGTTTTCTAATAATGAAACATTCTCACATTTCTGATATGAACCCCCTTATCTTGGTGAGTTAATCTTAAAAAAAAATTTTTTTTTAAAAGATTTTTATTGGGGAATTGGGGGATGGGAACAGCACTGGGGAATTGGGGGAAGGGGAACAGACAAGTTGCTGTCCTTTTGTTCTTCAGTCTAGTTGTGGAGGATGTTGCTTCACTGGTCCAAGTTGGCACCATCATTGCGCTCTTCTCGGGCGAGGCAGATCAGTCGCTGGCTTCTGGACGGCCGCTCTCGGCGGCTGCTGGCCGCTCACGCTGGCTGCTGGCTACACATGGTAGCCCATGGCAACCCACTGCCACAGGGACTGCAGCCTACGCCCAACTCACGGCAGCCCAGCTCCAGGTTGAGCTGTTGTTCAGCATCTTAGCTGTGAAGGGCAGTGTCACTGGCCCTCATATGTGGGATCTGAACCGGGGCCCTCTGGCGTCCCAAGCCAGTTCTTAACCATCAGACCACTCGGCCGGCCCGGTGAGTTAATCTTTTTAATGTGCTGTTCCATTCTGTTCTCTAATATTTTCTTAAGTATTTTTGCATCAATATTCATAAATGATAATTGTCCATATTTTTCTTTCTTTCTGATATCTCTTGTATCAATGTTATGCTAGATTCGTAAGAGAAATTTTGAAAATTATATTTTTTTTCTAGAAAAGTTTAAAAATTGGAATTATTGTTGAAAGTTTGGTAGAAGTCCCTTGTGAAACAGGCTATACCTGATAGAGTTTTGTGGGGATGAGTTTCTTGATAATTTTCTGTATTTGTTTCTATGGCAATTGATATATTTGGATTTTCCAATTCACTAAAAGTGGTATTTGTTAATTTATCTTCTTTCAGGAAGTCATTCATTCCATCGAACTTTTAAGATCATCTCTTTGATGTTTGTGATTTGCTACTTTGTTTGTAGGTATAGATTTGTTTTATTTATTCTGCTCTTAATATGCTCATTCAATCTGAGGATTCATACCCTTCTTAAGTTTTGGAAAATTACGTCATTTTTCTCTTCAGATATAGCGTCTTCTCATTCTGTTTTCTTCTCCTATCAGACATTTATTGGACAGTATCCTTTCTACATTCAGGTCTCTTAACTTCTCTTTCCTTTTTAACAATCTGTATTGTATTCTGGGTAATTTTATTAGATTTATTTTCTAAAAGACATATTCTCTCTTCTGCTGTATCTATTCTGCTGTTCATCCAGTGAATTTTATTTAAAAAACCATCTTTTTTGTTACTATAATTTATGTTTTGTGTTTTGTTTTAATCAAATCACTGAGTCTTTTTAAAAACCTCTTCTATTTTTGCCTTATTATTTCCACTTCTGATTTATACCTTTGAATATTTTAAATATGCTTCTTTAAAGTCTCTATAAGAATATCCTATTATTTCTAGTTTTTGAGATGTAGGTTGTTGTATTAGTTGAGTCTCCTCAACTGATGGTTTGTAACATTTGACTCTAAATACATGAGTGTTTGCAGTAGGAGTCCAAGTTCTCTGGAAGTGTTCCTGTAGGGCAGTTGCACATTTGTCTTCTGTAGGATGACACCATGGACTTCAGAAACCTGATTAGTTTTCTTGTTAAATTCTGAACTTGGAATCATACCATGAAGGTGGTACATGTTTGAAACTCACACAAATGCACAGTAAAGGTAATTGTTGGAAAAAATTATGTAATTGACTCTTTATGTGCTTAGCCTCAAGCTGTAGTAAGCTTCCCTACCTGGTGGGCTGGCAGGGGAGTTTTTCTGGACACCTGTTTTAGAGACTGTGATTACTGCTGGTACTTTAGTTCCAAGTTGCTGAACTTGCTGAATTTGCAACCAAGACATCCATTCTCTCCTGGGGGGATATTAGAGCCTGTTTCTCACTTGATACCCCTCAGAGTCATCTGTGCATTAGTTTTCCATTTCTACTTTGAATTTCATTCCCTCCTCAATTCTGGCACTTGAGAGATTAATGTTTCTCATTTTGAGTTTTAAAATATAAAGTCTTTGCTTTTAATATATATTTTTCAGCAGTCTGAAATTCTGGGAGTGAGAAGGTTGTTTCTTCCATATAAACTCCAAAACACATGTTGACAAGGATTGGATGTGCAATTGGACAATTGAACTCAGCATAAAATGTGATTCTGGTTTTGAACACATCTCTATATATTTAAGTCTCAGTGTCATCAACTACAAAATTAAGTATTAGGTGTTTGGAGCTGAAGACCAGTTTAGCACAAACATTTGTGTGATATGACCTCCTGTGGAGATTTTCATAGCCCTTTTCTCAGTGAGTCCTTTTGAGAGAACCTGTTTCTTCTGATGAATGCTTCCAGGGCCAGTTCATGCATCTGTAAGAAAAAAGCAGGCTAAACACTCTGTTATTATTCACACTGCAGGAAGCCCTGAAAAAGAGTTCAACACAAGAAATGGTAGCCTAAAATTAAAGATCCATTTGGTGTGGATGGTATGTGTCCGGAACGTGTTTTTTCTTCCTGCTATCAGTAAACTTGATGACTAATATTTTATACAATCATGCAAATATAGAAAGGAAAGTTGGAATTAGTATAAAACAAGATGGTAAACAACCATTCATAAGTCTAGGGGTTCAATAAATAGTGAAGATGCTGCAACAATTTGTAAGGGAGGTCACTCTGATGTTTCCAGGTACCATCTTTTATGCTACTATTGGGATTATTGATACTCCATACCAGTGTGAGAAATAATCCCCTCTTGCTCTTCAGACTCTGATTTTAGCTCTGATTTTATATGAGAAGTCAGGGTTTGGGTTGGGTGAACAAACAATGAGGGAAGATCCTGAACAGATAAATTTACAGTTTTCTAACACTTTTGAATGTCAGTCTTTCCATAGGACACAGTAACAGATTTGTTTTGTTTTTTCTATGGATGGAAAAACAAAACAATGAGAGAAATTAGATGACTTGTTTAAGATTATGTTGCAAAAAATAAGAATAGGACAATAATAATAACAACAGTGATAATAGTACATTAACTGAATGCTTCCTGTGTATCAGGCATTCTTCTAAGTTCTAAGTGCTGAATCCTCACGATGCTTTATCCTCACAACAACCTGAACAGTGTTTATCAGTATCAGAATGAATAGGGGGGAATTTGGGCTCTCCAAGTACAGGATGTGCAAAGAACTGCTGAACAAGTTGGCAGGTGCTGAGAATAAGAATCGTGTTCAAAGAGGGATGTGGAGAGATGAGAATCAGGGCCAGCTCATGGAGGGCCTCACATGTTTGCTGAGTACTTTGGATTTTTATCTTCTAAAACAGGGATAGACAAATGTTTTCTTTAAAGAGCCAACTAGTAAATATTTTCAGCTTTGTGGGCTATGTAGTTTTTGTTGCAGCTACTCACCTCTGCTGCTATAGCACAAAAGTGATGATATGTTAAACAAGTGGGCATGGCTGTGTTCCAATAAAACTTTATTTACAAAAACAGGTGGTAAATGAGCAGAATTTGGCCAATGGCCTGTTATTTGCTCACCTGTATTCTGGAGACTGGATAACAATTAAATTTCAAAAGCAAATAAAGCATGAGGCATGCATTGCTTCTTCAAAGAGAAGGTGTTCCCCACCAGATGTTAAACACAGCAATTAAATTGAGGCAAATATAAATTATTTTTCCCATTCTGCCAAGGAAGAATGATTCCATGGGAGTAATGGGGAGGCTTTCTCTAGACAGATAGGCTGCTTTATACGTGTTGCTCAAGATTATAACTAATATCTCCTCCTTTCACTACAAAACTTCCCCTGTTTGGAGACATATATGGTCATCTTATTTTAAACCTAACCAGGGGTTCATTTTAGAGCTTCCACATAGGGGTAGGCATTGGGCCTCATCTTTTGTAGGTGGTGTGATAGGTAAGAGTGATGGATAAGAACTGCATCATCTGCAGTGGAGACCCTGCTCTGCTTCTGGTTGGCTGTGTGGTCTTGGGCTACTTTGTCAGTCTCTCGAAGTCAGGATTTCTTTCACTGAAAATTAGGAGTAACAGGCCCTTCCTGTATATAAGGCTATGTGAATACAGTATAATAATGTTTGTAAGAGTTCACGGGGAAAATTATTAATAATATGCAGTCCAAGTGGAAGAGAGGCAGAGATGTAAGGTGGGAAGGGCTTTGAACCCAGACAGAGAGGGCTTAACCCAGGCACCACCACTTACCAGCTGTACGTGGGACCTTGCAGAAATCACAGCATCTCTCTAAGTCTTAAAGCCTCATTGGGGCTAATATAATAATACCACCTCTTCAGAGTTGTTGTAATTGCTAAAGATAATGTGTGTAAACTGTCAAGCACAGTGCCTGGCACATAGTGAGCACCTAGAAAAATGCAGTTATTATTTTCCAAACAATTCTATACCATTTCAAAGCTATTATTTATTTTTATTTTGACACATGCCTCAAATTCTTTACCCCTATTTACCTCCTGTAGTGTCAATTTTTAAACTGTTCTCTCAGCAATATAGACTCAGCAGTGTTTCAAAATTGTGATGATGATGATGATGATGATGATGATAGTAACTTATTTTATTTAAGCAATTTTTAGGTTATAGGCATTTCTAGATGGCGCATATATCCTGCCCAGTCATATGTGGCTAATGCTAACTTCATCTGACTTTTGAGGCTCCGATGCACTTTTGAATCCTTGATTTCTGGGACCATTGCTGTGTCATGGCGGGGCTCCCTGTGAGTCTCCTTCAATAGGGAAGGCCAGATGAAATCACAGCCGGAGGAAGCAGAACTGTGAACACCATGCGATTTCTCTCCCAAGGCATTGCCTATACACTTCTATCACGTTTGCTTGAAGACCTGAAAATAATCGGTCGGAACTGCTACTTACTTTTAGCCTTTTATCCAAGTTTGACAAGTATGGTGCTCTAAATAACACGCAGTATAAATGGCTTACATCTAATAAGCAGTCTTTTTGGACATGAGATTCATTGTCCTTCTTCCTTCCTCTAGAGGGAAATTACAATCTTCCAAGTTTCTCCTTCCACTTCTATAGAATGTAGGTGCTAATTTGAAAGCAGTCTCATAAAATGGAAGCAAACAGGCTAATTAGAAATATTTATGGGCCTGTTAGTGAATATATGTCTAATTGAAATAACACGACTCTCCCAGAAGGGGAAAACATTACTTTGGTTGTAGGAATAATTAGCTGGTGCTGTTACATTGAAATAGGATAAAACCTTTCTCTCCTGATCAGATTCATTTTTACTTGATCAGTTGAAGGTATCTCCAGAAGGACTCATAAGTAGTTTTATTATTTAGTTTTTATTATTTTATCATAGCTAGATTTGCACAGTGCTTATTCCTCTGAGATAGTCACTTTTAACCTTTTTAGTTAAAAGTGGTACTTACCTCCATATCTCTAAGTAATAGGCTTATATTACTCTTTTTAATAAGTTCTTTAAGTTTTTTTATTGAAGTTACATACATGTATACAGTTAAAAGAGTCAAATATTTATACATCACTTGTTAATAAAACCAAGATATCTATGTTGTACCCCCCCTTCCCATCTTCCTAGAGGAAACCACGTTTTGTATTTACTTCTATAATTCTGTTTGACATGATATTATTGCTACTTTGTGACTTTTTGCTTTAAAAATTATCTATTGACTTCATACCCTGGAAAATGAGAATTTAGTTTTGTTTTAACATTATGCCAATAGTCCCATCCTATACATGCCTCCTTCCTGTTTCCCCTGCCTTCCAGTAAAGTTTTATCATAATTTTGGATAGATCAATATTCTGCACTTACATTTTCATAACTATATTAGAACTATTCATGGCTGAGTAATGTAATATACTTTGATTTTTTTGCAACCCTGCATTTTATATATATATATATATATAATGTATATATAATATATATAATGAACTATATATAATATATATTATATGTAATAAACTATGTATATATAATAAACTATATACATATAGTTTATTGGGGTGACAATGGTTAGTCAAGTTACATAGATTTCAGGTGTACAATTCTGTAATACATCATCTATGGATCCCATTGTGTGTTCATCCCCCAGAGTCAGTTCTCCTTCCACCACCATATATTTGATCCCTTTACCCTCATCTACCACCCCCCTCCCCCCTACTTTTTTTAATTAGTTTTAGATTATCTTAAAAATACATTTGCTTAATTTTCTTTGAATTCAGCACTAATTCCATTCCAAACTCTTCCACTCCAATATGTAAGTCTGTGCTAGACATGTTCTTTCACATCTGGTATTCTTTCAATTTGTCTCCTGGAAGAAACCTTTCCCAGAGCCCACAGGTATGACCTCATCTGGGTTAATCTCTACTTCTAGTGTCATGTAGAGATTTTACTTCACCTCCCTCATTTCACTTTTGCCTCTCTCATGTACTGAATCTTCTGTTTCCTGGATCCACAGCCTTCCCCTTTATTGATTTATTACCTCATTTTGATTGAGAATGTCCTCCAGTAGCTTTCTGAGAAAGGTAGAAAACTATATGAAAGATGAGTTATTCGACATCTTGCATGCCAGAAAAGGTATTTATTTTGTTGTTGCACTTGATAAAAAATTGGCCAGGTCAGAATTCTCAGAAATAATTTTCTTCAGAATTTTAGAAAACATTTCATTATGAAAATATCTGAATATATAAAAAAGCAAATTTCAGAGAAATTCTATGCACTCATCAAAAACTACCAGCTTCAACGACTGTTAATATTTCATCCACTTGTTTCATCTATCCTTCTGTCTACCTTGTTTGGAGTATTTTAAGACAAATCACAGACATCATCAAATTTCACCTCTAACTGATTCAAAGTGAATTAAAAAAAAATAAATGGCATTACTTAAATACAGTGCCATTGTCACGCCTAACACAATTAACAATAATGCCTTTATATCACCCCAAATCAAATCTGTATTTAATTTTCTCTGGTTGTGAGTTAGTCAAAGAATAATTTTCCTCTCACCTTTCTAAGTTCTTCTGTTGGGCTAATAATCAAATTAATATGAGACAGGTTAACAGAAGTAAATTTCCAAAATTTATTATGGATGTATATTCGGGGATGTCCTAAGAATGTGAGACATGTTGGGAGGTTGAGCCTTATAGTTCATTCTAGAGCTGAGGAGAAAGCAGGGGGTGGGTGGGGTGGATGGGGTGTGTGTGGGTGTTGATTTAGAACTTCAAAGGGCAGGAAGGCAATTCACATGGAGATGAAAGGCAAATGTTAGGTTAATAAGTGTTTGCTGGGCCATCTTTAACAATGGGACACAGAAGATTTTGAACAAATCGGCCTTACTAGGTTCCTCTCTATCACACACTAGTTAATATTGAACTATAGTTATCTCTGATATCTTCTGACCTCTACCCAAATTCTTTTTAGACACTTATGGGGAAGGTCAAAGGTTTTTCCTAGGTCTTTTGTTTTGTAAAGATAGCCTGCTTCAAATAGTCAGTATCCCAAAGAGGCATATTTTGGGGTGGCAAACTCTGTTCCCCTCCAATTGTATTTAAATGTCTTTTATATGGATGCTTTGTTTGAATCAAAATCCAAAAATTTTCTGCTTATTGTATTTGGTTGTTAAGTTTTAAAAGTCTCTTTGAATCCCCAAAGTCCCTTCCCTCCCACTGCCCACCCCCTCCCCCCACCATTGGCAGGAATCAGAGAAACCACCTTTTCCACATTTATTCCAGAAGGACTATAAACCTGGGCATTACCTGATGGTCAGCTGTTGCTTTCAATTCTACTGCTCAGCTGCAAGTCAGAATGGACTTCCACCCAAAACTGAGTTCTTCCATTTACTACTTCTGCCCCCTAGTGAATTTTTTTCCTGCCATTATTTCCAGCTCCAAGCTTTCATATACCTGAACCTCATCCTGTTTTTATATTTTAAGCTCAGTAATTATAGCCACTGCAGCTGCTAGGTGAACTTAGGCAACTTTCATTGTGTTCAGATTGGTTTTCCAATGAGGTTGGAAAAATTAATAGTTATCTATAGAGGAGTGGATGAGAAATAATGATTTGGCTGCTTGTCCTAATGTCACAGCAGCACAGAGTGCTCTGGGTCTTTTTTTCTTTCTCATTTTTTTTTCCCAGATGAAAAAATTCTTTATTTCTCCTCCCCACCCAAGTCACCACAAGCCAATAGCCAGGGTATTACAGGAAAGAGTTACGTTTATAAAGCAGGGCATACTATGGAAGGCATCTGAGGGGCTCATCTAGATGGCTTTTCAACTTTTTTTTTTTTTGACGGCTTTAAAGGGCCTTTTAAAATTGCCAGGAGAGTAGATTCATATTTTTATCATTCCACCTGCATAGCATTCTTGACACATTTATATTCCTGAAAGCATAATAATACATAACATTTAGCATTTAATTTATGACTCCTGCCACATCTGGTATAAAACTCCTTCTGAAGCAATAAATCAACCTCTTCATGTCAAATTGCCATTCATTCTTTGACCTCCTTTATAATTTATGGTTTGTGAGTGCAAAATGGGAGAAGCAGCTTAAATCAAGTGGATTTTAATTAACAATCTTGGAAAATTCAGGAGAATATTTGCAATTTATTCATGAGGGGAAAGGACTTTGCTTCTAGAAAGAAAAAAAAAGCGGCTCATTTCCATGGGTATAAAATAACGTCTCTTCTGGGTGCTTCAAAACCACAACATGAAGATTTTTCTCTACTTTAAGAAAGACAAAGCAATTCTGATAAGAGAAGCTGTCCAAGCTCGTAGGACAGAATCCATTTTCTATGAGGGATTTTGAGCAGAAAGAGTAGGGGGAAACATGTAACCATCTTCTGCTTAGTGCAGCCTTTCACAGACTTGCCTGGCTGCTGACACGGTGCCTTTCATGTCAAACAATTTTATTTCTAAGCTTTCACAGTGTGTCCTAAGTAGCTTCTATTAGCATTGTCCTGTCTGTTTCCTTGGCAACAGAGCTGGTCAATTTAGACACCATTTAAGAGCTGTGGAAAAAGCCACAGCCAGCAGTGTGATGGGCAAAATTACAGAGAGCAAGCTGAATACAATCCTTGCTGGGGGAGATGCATTTTCTTCTAGGGCTCATTTTATTTTAATTAAAATCTAAAACCTCTTTTAAACAAGGCCCTAGCTTAAGCACAGGCCAGAATAATCTGTTGTACAACCATTACAGCTGCATTCCTTAATGTTATCTCTTTAACCTTAATGGATTGCTTGCACTTTTTCAAATAAACAAGGAGGGGAAACCTAGGGGCAATATGGTAGCTTCTTGTTATCCATCTGTAGAGTAAATACAGAATGAAGAGAGACAACTCTTCATGACTGGAGCCATGTTTAAATGGAGCACGAGAGAACCTCCAGCTGTACATACAATGATTACAGTTTATCTTGGATTAGAAAATAAACTTTTATTTTAAATATCATAGGTGGTCTCATTTGCCATTTGCCTCATTTTGTTGGTTACCTCAGTGAGCTTATTTTGAACATGGAACCAACTAGAACTTCCTGGAATTTTCAGGACTGAGTTTTCTGTTGGTGTGCTTTGCACTTACCATTGCATTCATAGATTTTTGTGTGTGAGACAGAATAGAACACAATTTGGGATAGGGGATATGTTTTCTTTTAGCATGGAATATGTTTAAAATTCCTTATCCTCTGGAATGAAAATAACTTATTTTAATTTATATACACATATATTTGCAAATAAGACAAGAGGATTGATTACTTCTCTTGGGACTTGAAGGTAGCTTCAATATCATTTTCACTTTAAGGAAGTTGAACAAGGGAGTTTGTATTTATGAATAGGGAATTTTTTATAATACTGTCTGTACTATGGTTAGTGCCCTGGGATATTTCAGGGCTTACATCTTTTATGCTTTTAAATTAGTCTCATCTAAATGGAACCATGTAAGGCAGTGGCTATGCATCTTCATTGAACATATTAAAGCAGAGACATAAATCTTGTTATTGGAGAGAACTTAAGTAGGAGTGACACCCCAGTAGAATGCTAAATTCGATGACTTCTAAAGTCCGTTCTTTCACTGACATTTCAGGATCCTCTCCCTAAAGATGGACAGATGCATGTTTCCTCAAGTAGCCCCGGAGTTAGGGAGAGAAAATGACCCCTGTGTTTCATTTTCCACAGTTATCTGGAAATACCCTTCACCTCTTTCTACAGGGCTCCTTTGTTTTCTTGAGGGGAAATATGGAAATGTTCATCTCCAAGCTTTTTGGGTTCCTTTCTTTCCTTACCAACAAATAAAACAAATGACTGTGTCCATGGATGTTTTTGATCAAATGTAACTAGGATCATAGAATTTCTGCGATTTCTCTGCTCTTTTTTTTTTCTTCCCCTATTCAGTAAGAATCAGCATGAATCACATTTCCTGTTGAAAGGGTTACTGGAGCCTTAAAACCATTCCAATCAGGATCTCCATGGCTAGATAACAAAGATGCCAATTAATGCTGGTTGTAAAGGGAACAGCAGGGCCCACCAGTCATTTCCCCATATGGCACACAAGAACAATTAGATACATAGGCTGACATTTCATCTGTGGTATTTACATAATGTACACTATGGTGATTGATAGGAAGGAGGAACATAGATGTGACAGACTGACAGAGGATAAGGGCAGATGTCGTCCATCTTTTTCATTATGATGACTATTTTAACGAACGGACCAACTCATGTCTGCAGTCCATTAAATATTTGACAGTCTAAACATCTGGAGAATAGCCCTGGGAATTGGGTTTGTCAGGTGAGGGCTCTTTGGCTGGTAGGGAGGGGGTATGGGGCTCTTCGGGGGCTACTGATTCTGGGGAGAACCACAAGCTTCCAATCACAGGAGACCCTGCGTTTCTTGACACCAGGGGCTCAGGATGTGGAAAAGATATGTGCCACCAAGATGGCTTCCAGCTGAGAAAGCTTGTCTGTCCTTTAATATTTTTTCAGAATCCTTTTCTCTGGTGTCTGGCCTGTCTTGGTTTCCTGAGCTCTGAACCTCATTTATTGAATAACCTTGAGCAAATGACAAGCTTCCTAGCCTCCTGTTTTCTCATCTGTGAAATGAGGATCCCTCCAGTTCCCAGCTCCCTCTCCCAGTGGAATAACTCTTTCTGAAAAGCATTTTGATCTCCATAGGGAAAGGTGATATATAGCAATACAGAATTATATTTGATTCTGTGCCACCTACAAGTTCAATTTGTTGGTCCCAGCCTGACTCCATAAACAATCTAAGTGTTTCCTGGTGTGTGTCACACCTGAGAGGGAAAACTGTTTAAATTTCAAAGTTGAGAGCATTCTGTGCCATTTTTTCTAAGCCCTTGTCCCTCTAAAACAGGGTTTCTCACCTTTTGCACTGTTGGCATTTGGGGATGGGTAATTTTTTGTTGAGAGAAGCAGTTCTGTGCATTATAGACTGTTTACTGGATACCAGTATCACACTTCCTGCCTTTCCTGAGTTGTGATAAGCAAAAATGTCTCCAGAGATTGCCAAATGTCCTCTGGGGTGCAAAATCGCTCCCAGTTGAGAAACTTGCTCTAAAATGTGCTTGGTGGCTTTTAGTTTTATATCCCACATGTGAGTGAAATCATATGGCTATCGACTTTTTCTGCCTGACTTATTTTGCTTAGCATGATAATCTCAAGATCCATCCATGTTGTCATAAATGGCAGTATTTCATCTTTTCTTATGGCAGAATAATATTCCATTGTGTATATGTACCACGTCTTCTTTATCCAATCATCTATTGAAGGACACTTTGGTTGTTTCCATGTCTTGGACACCATGAATCATGCTGCAGTGAACATAGGGGTACATATATTGCCATGGATAAATGTTTTTAGATTTTGAGGGTATATACTCAGGAGAGCAATTGCTGGATCATATGGTAGCTCTAAATTTTTTTGAGGAACCGCCATACTGTTTTCCATAATGGCTGTACCAATTTACATTGCCACCAGCAGTGTATGAGGGTTCCTTTTTCTCCACAGCCTCTCCAACACTTATTATTACTTGTGTTGTTGATAATATCCATTCTAACAGGTGTGAGGTGGTATCTCATTGTGGTTATGATTTGCATTTCCCTAGTAGCTAGTGAAGTTTAGCATCTTTTCGTATATCTGTTGGCTGTTTGTATGTCTGAAAGCAGCAATCAAAAACTCACAGACAACAGTTTAGTGGTTACCAGAGGGTAAAAAGGGAGAGGGGGAGGAAAGAGAAGGGGTAAATACATGGTGACGGAAGGAGATTTGACTCTGGGTGGTGAACACACAATGCAGTATACTGATGATATATTATAGAACTGTACACTTAAAACCTATATAATTTTATTAACCAATGTTACTCCAATAAATCTAATAAAAATAAAAAAATAAAATGTGCTTGGACAGCCATCTCAACAACTTGGTATTGGGGTTGTGCTTGAGTGTGGTCTAGGCTGGAGCTTACATAAACTAGCTGGTGACGTCCAACGTTTGAAACAAACCCAAGAAAGGAAAACAAAACCAAAAACAAACAAAAATTCCCCAAACCCCCATTTCCCATTTTTATATCTGAGTACAGCTAGTTATACAAGAGTAGCCGGGCATTTTTTCCCCACTAAATTGCTGCTGTCTGTCATAGTGATGACGACAAACAAGGGATGCTGTCCTCTGCACCCTGAGCTTTTCTTGGACGAAACTAAGGGCACTGTTAGGTCTATTGGAAGCCTATGGATTGAAAAGCGGGCATCCAGTTTTGCTATATGAGACGCAGTCTTCTCCACTATGTTACATATTTTCTTGGAAAAGCTTCCTGCTTCACAGTGGCAGCCCATTAGCTGGTTTTGTATCCAACAAGCATATCCATTGATTCTTCTCTTATTCAGGGTGTGATAGAAAAGCTTACACTGTGCTGTGCCTGCATAGTCTATAAACATGATGTAATCACTGTAATTAAGTCATAAAACAATCAGGAAGGATCCTGGTGAAATAACTAAGAGATGAAATATTGCATCTACCCCAGGAGACCAAAGAACAGAAAGGTATTTGGAGATTTGGTTTATTATTCTGTCTTCTAACTGAAAATGCTGGGCATGGTTTTTGAAAAGCAAAATTAAATGTTATTGGAAGATGATCCCTTTTCTGAAAGGAATCAAGTGTTTAAGAATTTAAAATCCTTTTACTTTCCTCCTAGAAAAGGCCATGGTCACAAACCCATATTCACTGAATGCTGTTTTCTGTAGTGTAATTTATTAGATGCCTTAACTAACTGGAACTTACCTGAGAGCTTCACCTTTCCAGGAAACAGATGCAAAATCAATAGGTTAAAAAATAAAGTCTCTTGACAATCAGAGGAGATCCCAAAAAACCATGGACTAAGATTTGTGTGCTAATTGATCAATTAAATAAATAATTTCTTCACATCCATTTCAGCACATCCATTCAAGGACTACCAGCTCCCAGGAAAGGGGAAACTCAGGTCTGGGAAGCAGGCACCATGTTGTCTAGGCCAAGTCTAGAATCTCAGCATCAGGAGTATGGTCTAGAGGGGGTGGTAGGCTCCAGGTAGGCATGTTCTCTTGATTGTTCAGACTCCAAAGCCTCTATGGGAAGAAGCATGGCTGGGAGAGGGATGGACTAAGGTCCTTTAAAGGCCAAAGCTCAGAGTAGGGATCCTTTTACGTACTTCCCTTGACAATCAACTCAGTATTAGAATCCAGTTGAAATAAGACGGATGTCCAGTAAGACTTCACTTAATGTCTTTGATAGGTTCTGAGACTTTAAGTGAAATGATGTATAATAAAACCAATTTTATCATAGGCTAATTGAGATAAATTCCTACAACATCTCATCAACGTTATAACAAACCAACGTTGAACGAAACGACGTTATCCAAGGACCTGCTGCAGTTGGCTTGAGTGAAGTAAATTACTGTACACTAGCCACTAAGCAGGGTATGGGGCACCTGTAGGCACTCTGTGGGTGTTCGCTGTATATGTTGTTATTAGTGTTGAGAAAATCATTCCAGTTTTGGCTCATGGTATATTTTGGGTACACTTCAAAAAAAAACCAAAAACAAAACACAGAGATTGCTTGAAAAAAAGGAAGTATTTTTTTTAAAGTTTCAAGCACTGCTATCTTCGGATTGCTGCTCCATTGTTATAATATAGCATTTAAATAGTTCTGTGACCTGTAAGGTTTGGGCTTACAGGTTTGGTAGCATACTGATGACTTGCTAAGGGCCGATGCTCACCCCTGTGGTCTGACAGTGCTTATGTCAGTCAGTTCATGGTGGCGAACACCTTACATTGGGCCTTGTTTCTGCACCTTACAAATATTTGGCTTGGTCAGGTAAAGACACTGATGACAGTGTGGACAAAACTGTCTACATTCATTGACTGCTGGAAAATTACCCAAAGTATATCTTTTAAGTAGTTGGTCAGTTGTTTACCTTTTAAAGATTGACTATGACTTTGAACTTATAGCTCAGTTGTTTGGTCAACTGTTTATGGATCTGTTATTTAGCCTCCACTCCTGAAGGAACTGCTGGCTTGCTTATTATTTATTTTTAAACTTTTAAAAAAGTTATAAAAATTCTGTCCATATGAATTATATTATTTATATAAGAATATTGTATTATTCTTAGTAATCTGCTTTGGGAATCCTTTAAGAATATTGCTATGTCAAAAAACAGTTGATAAATTGGCTCACAAAACTTAAAAAGTAACATGGCAAAATTTTCCCTCTTAATCACCTTTGCATCACTGCATTCCACATGCATCCATTGTGGGACTGAATGAATCTCTGAGTTAACAAATCAAGGTGTCAAATCAGGCTCTTTTATCACTTTTCGAATGCCAGCGATTCTGTCCAAAAGTCCCAAAATAGCAAGGGGCTCCAGAATGAATCATCTCAATTTATTTTAGGCTTTCAGTTTCCACTGAGTAATTTTTACAGTTCAGTTCATCTAATTGGGGAGAAGTCTAGCCAGTGGGGCTGTGACAAATCAGGGTCAGAAACTTGATAATGCAAAGAAGGCCTTGGTAAAAGCAAACTGTTTAATTTTAGGAACAAGGTCAGCTTTCATTGTTGGGCTAAACTTGTCGCCATTCATGCAGTATGAGGTTGGATGCCTGTCCAAGAGAGTGGCCCATAGTCAGAAACTGCTGGATGTATGTTATGCTGTGTTGATCCATTTAATGTTATGAGAACCAGTTCTCTAGAAAGATACTTGTGTAGCATGTATAAAATGCATTCAAAACATGAACATATATTTTTTCTAAGATAAGTTTTGTTTGCTAGGGAAACACTTTTTTTTTTCTTCTGTCCTTGATTTATTCCTCCTTAAACTGGTACTGCCTTTCTCCTTCCTCATTAATACATCTCTTTGTTTCTACAGAGGAGAATAAATAAACTCTTCCTTTCTCCTCCTGGAAATTCCTACTATTTATGTGTATGTTTCCCACTCTCATTTTTGGTGAATTCAGGATTAAAAAGAATCCCACATGGCCCTGTTCTGTCCATTATCTGAAGGGGAGCTGGGAGTTCACTCCTGTAAGCATACGGAGGCGTGGACACATATTTTTTTTTTTTAAGATTTTTATTGGGGAATTGGGGGTATGGGAACAGCACTGGGGAATTGGGGGAAGGGGAACAGACAAGTTGCTGTCGTTGTCCTTTTGTTCTTCAGTCTAGTTGTGGAGGACGTTGCTTCACTGGCCCAAGTTGCCACCATCATTGTGCTCTTCCCAGGCGAGGCAGATCAGTCTCCGGCATCTGGACGGCCGCTCACTGCGGCTGCTGGCTGCTCACGCTGGCTGCTGGCCGCACAAGGTAGCCCATGGCAACCCACTGCCACAGGGGCTGCAGCCTATGCCGTCGTCGGAGACTCACGGCAGCCCAGCTCCAGGTTGAGCTGTTGTTCAGCATCTTAGCTGTGGAGGGCAGTGTCACTGGCCCTCATATGTGGGATCCGAACCGGGGCCCTCTGGCATCCCACGCCAGTTCTTAACCATCGCGCCACTCGGCCGGCCCTGGACACATATTTTTAGTACCTCCATTTTATAGGAATATTGATAGAGTGATCACTCTCAGTTGTTCCTCCAGAAAATAGTTACTGTTAAAAACCTCATATAACTTGAGGTTCTCTTAAGATGAGAAATTAAATGGAAGCCCTGGACTCAAATAAAACTGACTCAGAAAAAAATTTAAGTGAATGGAGTTTTTCTGTGGGGAGATGATCTCCTCCTGTGCCATGCGATAGTGTCTTCTCCTGTGCTGACCAGACTCCTCAGAAATATCCCAGGTTCCTGAATTTTCCCTTTTCCCTCCATGCCCTCTTTGAACACGTATTCATCTTAGTATCTATTCCTTCAGCACTGGTGTTTGTTTGTCAAGGTGTCAGCCATCTAAACTGAGAAATTATGCTCACAGAATTTAGATCTGGGAAGATTTGTAAGGAATTCTTCACCCACACTTTCATTTTATAGAACAGGGAATCAGTTCCAAAAGAAGTGAAGGGATTACACACAAGATTTTGTGGCTACTAGAGAAAACCCTGGCACCGGAACCTGGGGCTAGGACTGTGCTCTTTTCATGAGCCATTCAGCCTTTCTGATTTGCCAATGGCACTAGAGTCCCCTTTCCAAGGACATTTATATTTTAAAGGGGGGGGGGAGGGGAATTTCAGAGGACACATTTTTAGCAGCTGAAGAAAGGACAACTCTAATGGCAAGAACAATAGAAGACCAGTGGTGCTCTTTTAGGAAAGAACAGATATTTTAGAAAGCAGGCTTTTTTGGAGGCCTTCAAATCCATACTGCTTGGTGACTGAGATCTGCCCAACACCATGGCTGGCCACAGGAGGACGCTTCTCTGTCCTTGCCATTTGTCTGTAATAAGCTTTGTGGAAGCTGTTTACCCAGATTTCTTCCAATTAAATAATTACAATTATTTATCTTAATTTCTAGGTAATTGAAATGGAACAAGTCCACATTTTCTTTCTAAATTTCCTTTGTTCCTCAAAGTATTTATGAATTAAAAATATTTGTTCCTTGAGCAGATTATTAATTGTATGTGGAGTTAGCAAAGTGAAGTAGGTATGTTACAATTCCTAGGACAGTTGTATGCAATGAAAAATAGCTAGATATATAGATGACTTATTATAGAAATGCACACTTGAAGCCTATGTAATTTTACTAATCATTGTTACCCCAATTAAAAAAAAACATATTTATTCTTTGTAGAAAATTTGAAAAATACAGAAGATTTTGAAGAAAAAAAAAGTCATCACTCACTTTCCTGGTGAAGCCAATCACTGTTAACACTTCGGTTTCTCCTTTCTGTTTTACTCCTATTCCTTTTCCAAGTTGAAGACTAATGGCAATATTTTTTTCTTTTTTTGACAACTTTTTTTTTTCTGGGTATAAAAGTAACATATGCCTGTTAGAAAACAATTAGAGAATGTAGACAAGCATAAATAAAGAAATATATCATTGATGATCTTGTACCTAGAGCTAGCCTGAGTGACACATTTCTTCCCAGCCTCTTAACAAAAAAATTCGTATTTCCCCATTTCACTTCTTAATCATTAATTAACCACTATAAAGCTAAAAGGAGTTACTGATGTTTTTCACTTGGGTAAGATGAAGACCTTTCTATTAGTTGCTAAAATTTGTTTCAATTTGAGGTAAAGTTGAATACAGGTGAGCTCTTGTTTCAAAAGAATTCAGGCTAGACTTTATACTAGTTTACATTGTAAAGCCTCTGATGGAACATTTGGAACATGGCACAGAGGTGCATTTTGAAATGTCAAGAATAATTGTAGCTTTTTTCAGCTAGGAATTTTTGTCCTTTTCAGAATGCCTAGAGACGTGGTAAGCAGCATTTGTGGTTATAGGTGGGACTTTCGGTAATAGATAACATGACGGGATCTTTTATAGAAATGATGCTCACAGCTGAAGTGCACTCCGAAGCCTCTAGTCTAGCCCAGGTGTCGGCTAAGTTTTGAGATGGAAAAGCCGCCAGGGGTCAGCAAACTGCGGCTCACGCACCACATGCAGCTCTTTGGGAACTTACACGTGGCTCTGAAGTAAAATTGAAAATGAAAATAAAACTATCATACTGGGTTGTCAGAAAAGTCATGACATATTTTTTCTATGTTTTTGTTGCAATAGTTTCATTTATAAACTATTAGTTTATAAATAGTTTCATTTATTAACAACTCAATGGTTTCATTTATAGAATTTTAAAGGATATTATTTACATAACGGTGATTAGGTAAAACATATTTATGGCTCTCTAATAATTTTTAAATTGTTGTGAGGAACAGGATTGGCTCTTCAAGGGGTCGGCAAACTTTTGAGACCAATTGTACCCGAAGAGCCGCATGTGGCTCGCGAGCCACAGTTTGCCAACCCCTGTTCTAGCCCATTGCTGCTCGCTGTCTCTGAGTTAGCTCACTCTATTGTTAATCCCCAAACACCAGTGTCTTATGTGTTCCCTCACTTTTCCTCTCTCCTTCCAACTAAGGGGACAAAGTACATTCTGAGAACACAGCCTCTCTGATGGGGCCAGGCAGATCAGCTGGCTGATTGGTACCTCTTGCTCACCTTGTGCCTTCAAACTGGGGTACATTTTATTTAGCTAATGGAATCGTTCACAACCTTCAAGTCTATGTGAAACACTTCCTGCTCCTGCACTTCACAGTGGGGCTTTCTGAGTTCCTGTGGTAAATTCTACCTCTACTGCTTGTTTGGCACTGATTTTTACTGGGGAAGTAAAGCTTAGGATGTGTGGGCATTGTTCCTATACCTGTCCCTTCTCCCTCTACGTATTTCCCCCACTTTCCTAAATTCCTAAAGACTGCATTGCAGTGGAGAGGAATCTGAACTTTCTTCTCTCCCCACTCAGTACCATAGGGACATCAGCAAAATTTAACCCAACTCAGTGACAATCAAAACTCCCATTCTCCTTCCTCTACAGATAGCTAACGAGTTGCATCTTTGGCCACAAAAACTGAAGGGATGCTTATCCAGACATCAGTGAGACCCCTGTGTGGACACAGCCTGATATGTCTCCCCTGGATGGGATGTCATAGGCTTTCAACTTGTTTCCATGTTAGCAGAAACAGTGAGCCCTCTCTGACTCATTCTAGGATAATAATAACCTGTCCTGAGTGTTCTGAACAAGGATTATATGGACTCAGTGGGGCAGTCCATCATTCTCATGTGTCTCTTTTCCATCATTCCCGTGACAGCCCCACCTTCTCCACTAAGTTGACTTTCTCTTTCCTCTAGTGAAGAAAGAAAAATAGTTTGGTCCAGTGTCAGTGACAGATAAAGTGAAGGGCAAAATTTTCTGACATTTGCTGCTAGGATCACCAGACAAATGACAGTCTAAGCCATCGGTGAATATTCTCTTATTGCTAAGAAAGGTTTGATGGGTTTCAGTACATTTGACATATACTGCCTTTGACACATATCTCTTCTCCCCAAGAGTCAGTGACATGAGCTGCCCTGGCTTTGGATGGTTGACTTTCAACTGATCTTGCATTTCACCCTTAATATGCTTTTTTCAAGCCTCTATCTATCTATCTATCTATCTATCTATCTATCTATCTATCTATCATCTCATCTATCTCTTCATCTATTTTTAAATCTAAAATTGGATTTATATAAATCCATCCCCAAAATTAAAGTGTGATAAACATGTAGTCATGATCTGAGTGCTTTAAAAATTGTGTTCTTGTTAAGTGAAGTTGAGACAGGAGCCTTATTTTCTAGTTTCATAGAACTGTAAATTCGTTGCTCTGGCCCTCTGAGACCTGGGTCCCCTATCTGGTAAATAAAACAGATGAGGTCTGCAGAATTTTTGAAGAGGAATGAAACAAATGTCTGTGAATTGTTTCCCATCACTTGTGACTTAGGTTGGGTTGGAGACCAACTGGTAAAATCAGTTCTTGTTTATGTTCATGGGTGCTTTATTTAATTTTGTTTTGTACTTTCTAGACACAATTCTCTGCCATAAGTGAAAGATCAGTCACTCTGAGTCTTTTAGGTTTATTTCAGTTGTGCGTTGAATTGTAAATCTCTGTTTTTATAAATACAATGAATGGGCGTGTTCACACAACACATGTCTGGATGTATGGTTAGTATATTGCAGAGTGTCTGTGAACAAATTGATATTTTGATCACAGAGAGCTAGCCCCAGAGGTGAGCAGTTGTTTAACGGTTCTGACCAATCTGAAATGGACCATCTGATCAAGTGGATAATCTGCTTAATTCAGATGCCCGGTGGCTTTTCTTCTATAGCAGCAGATCCTTAGATCTTTTCAATAGAGTAGAGAGGTATTTGCCCTGATGGTTTAGATCATTGTTTTTACTGTTCTCCCTTCCTGGGACAGTGCGTAAGATTTTCACCTCCTCTTTCAACAATAAATATCAAATATTAGTAATTGTGATTTCTGTGACTACCCTAGGGATTTCTAAAAAGAAAATTAATTGAACATTACTGTCAAGGGTCAGGGGTCAGCAAACTGCGGCTCTTTGGGTACATTCCATCTCAAAAGTTTGCTGACTCTTGGAAGAGCCAACCCTGTCCCTCGAAGTTTTGCAAGACCTATAAAACAGATGAAATCACCATTATGTGAATAACATCCTTTAAAAATTTTACAAATGAAACTATGATAGTTTTATTTTCATTTTCAATTTTACTTCAGAGCCACATGTATGTACCCAAAGAGCCACATGTGTCTCGTGACCCGCAGTTTACAGGCCCCTGGTGGCTCTTCCGTCTCAAAAGTTTGCCAACCTTGGTACTAGGTGATTTCCACCCTTACTTATAGCAGAGATTGGCTCTCTGAATTTTGTGTGTGTGTGTTTTTTTTAATGTCACAGCTTTATTGATGTATATTTCACATACCATACAATTCACCCATTCTAAGTGTACAATTCAGTGTTTTTAGTACATTTGCAGAGTTGTGTAACCATTACCACAATCAATTTTAGAACATTTTTATCACACGGAATAGAAACCCTATACCCACTAGGAGTTACTCCTCAGTCTCCCCATTCTACCATCTGCCCCAGCCCCTGGCAACACTAATCTATTTCCTGTCTCCATGGATTTCTCTACTCTGGACATCTTCTATTAATATAAATGGAATCATATAATATGTGGTCTTTTGGGGCTGACTTTTTTCATGTGCTGCAATGTTTTCAAGGTTCACCTACTTTGTATCATATATTTATACTTTTTATTTAATCTCCGTCAGATAAATCTTGAATATTCATGTTTTTAGTTTCATATAATTTCACAGAAATAATCTTGTCTATATTATTTTTCTCTAAGTTTTTTAGCTCCTCCTTAAGTGTTGAGCATTATTTATATTGCAAGATTAAAAAAAAAACAAACTTATCCCAGAATTACCCTTATTTATTTAGCACACAAAAATAGTAATTTTTCAAAATGTTGTGGATTTTGCTCCATTGTCATTTTTTTCCTTTTGCACTTTTATATATTCTTTTCAACTCTGAAATTTGAATTAGAAATACCAGGGGAGTGTTTGTATACTTTGGTTACTTTGGGAACTTTATTGGTTTAGGTAAAATTGAACAGTTTTCCAAATTTGGAGAGGTTATCTCAAGGAACAGACGCCTTGAGCTATTTAAAGCCTACTCACCTGAAAGGTTTTGGAGGTTCTCTTTTCAAAAAGTAAAGGAAAAGAGATATACCAAAACCATTGTTTGGAGAGGATAATAATTTTCACTTCCAGTGGCATAGTTTTCTTTCTGTGGAGCCTCTGACCTTCACCCGTCCCCTGAAGGATAGCCTTGGTGCATGGAGGACATGATCATCTTGATGACCTCATACCTTGAATAAAGACCTCAGCCGTTTGAGTGTATTGGCTTTCTGGTCCACCTACCAATTTTGGAAGACTATGATATATTCAACAGTGCAATTAAATGACTATAGATAACAAGTAACCAACATACCAATGCTGTTTATGATAACCAGCATAAACCAATGATAGTTTATGAGAACAAATGCAATGTTTTTATTCTTAGTTACAATTGCTTTTTTTGTGTGTCCTTCCCAGGCACCTGTCAACACAGTAAGTAGGTGGAACTTTCTAGGAGAGAATAAAGGCTCTGTAACCAGAGCTACACCTAACCACAGTTAAATCTAAACTTAGGTCTGTGATAAGCAGGCCAATTAAAGTATAAATCATAGAAATAGAAAAATTCTGGTTATAAAGCCAGATAAGCTCAAAAAGGGCTTTATTTGAGATTATTACAGGAAGTGGAACTGTAATTAAAATAAAGACCCAGCATATTAGGGCTAGTTCTTAATTACATTAGCATTGGAGAAGTAATTAATAAGAATATATATGCACACCATGCAAATTATCTTGTATGTAGCAATTTACGGGACCATTTGATTCATGGTGAGCCAGAGTTCATGGATCCACAGAAAGCTAAATTGTATTGCTTGGTATAAAATCTAATTGGGTAGTTTTAAGTTTTATGATCTCCGTCACAATATGCTTCTAGGAGATGAAAGTGGACTGTTCTGTTACTCAGAGATTGTTTTAGAGGATACCCAGTATATGCTCCATACATTTATAGTGACTTTCTTTCCTATGTATCCTTCTTTTCCATCAATGCAAAATACAGAGAGAACAAATGAACCATTGCAATTATTTTTTGAGTTCCTCAGTTAACTGGTTTATTATAGAGTAAGAAGTATAAAATGAAAGAAATGCATTTTTGGTATGAAATCTTAGAAGTGTCCATTGTATTATTTTGGAATCAAATGATTTGTACAATGAATGGTGTATTATTTTTTCATGATGTCATTATACTAAAGACTTTTGATATTAAGAAATGCAGATTTTGTTTATTGTCTTCTTGGTTAACATCTTACGTTTAAGAAAGGGATGTACATGTAATTGAAATCTTGGACTCAGGAGGCATGCTGATTGACGGTTTGGTTTTGGTGCATGTTTTATTTTGTGATACGTCAGTAACCTTTGCAAAAGTATTCTCCTGGCAGGAACAACATTAAATCGCAAGCAGCATACGATGCAATTTGTGTCAACTGCCTCACTCTAGATGCTGTGCTAAGACAACATCGCCCTAAGTGTTTTGAGCAATCATCCTTAACTGTAAGGGCTATGCTAACCACACTGCAAAATGCGTTCATTCAAAATAAGCAGGCTGGAATAAGAGATGATTTAGTGCCATGATCCACTCGGAACCCGGAGTATATTCAAAATCAGCTGTGGCCTGCCAGATGCTATTAGAAGCATGCCACTTGCTAGGTTACACTTAGCGTCATAGTTTTACAAATAAGTCTGCTGGGTGGGAGTAGGCAGCTGTTAGTGGCTCAGTGATATTGCAAATGGCTTTTCAACTGCGAGGTACTTCCTGTGCTGTTTCCAAAATACTGTGAAAAGGCATAGAAGGCAGGAAGAGGGGGCAACTTTTATCTCTTAAAGGGCATTGCCATGTAAGAATGAGTTTGGGGAATTTGCTTTGAAGCATCTCTAGTCTTAGGTGTCCTGAGGGGACAGGGGCTGCCTTTATCCTCTCATCCAAACTGGAAGGACATTCTTCTGGAACTCACTGATATTTGAAGTGATATTTGGTTTCTATACTCTTTAAAATAAAGATTTATAGTCTGATTCCCTCATATATGTTTGAGTATCTTTTCTTTATCTATGTTGTATTAGTAGCTAATGGGATGGGGAGAGAAATTTAAAAATAAAAGCTATGGTCATTGTCCTTCGGAAGCTTATGAGGCAGTTCTCTTGGTCAAGAAACACTAAGGCCCAATATCCCTAAATTATTCTGCATGTTTCCTTAGTATATAGTTGTTTACCCAGAACTATAGTGGGTGGAAGAGACAAGGCAGATTGAAAGTCCAGAGTTTCCAATCAAGGTGAAATTAAGGACGGAAACTATCTCCTCACTTTCTTTCATCTGCTACCATACGTTCTGGTTGATTCTATGAAAATAGTGATTATTGTTCTAGTGCCTACAAAGTAGTGTGTGAATGAATTAATAAGAAATACCTCTAAAGCTGTGTAAATTGATGGTTTTTTGCTGTACACAGGAATTGTGAAATTTTCATATTTCTGCCACATACTGGTGATCAGGGGAGAATAAATATCTAGTTTGGGTGCCAGTTAGGGAGTTACTCTTTTTTTTTTTTAAGTTTTTTTTTTTTAAATTGGGGAACAGCCATGGTCATTGGTTACACATTGCTTTCATACTATGATGTCATATTTGACTCTTTTAGGGAGAGTGCAGCTCACAGTGGTCCATGCGGGGATCGAACCGGCAACCTTGATGTTATCAGCACCATGCTCTAACCAACTGAGCTAACTGGTCACCCTGGGAGTTACTCTTTTTGCTAAAATGTATAAAATATATCTTCCCTTTAATGTGTTTATTCATACATGCTTCTTGTGCACCTATTAGCTGTTGGGCTGCCCAATGAATTCGGTGAAACAGCCCCCTCTCTTGGAGCTTATGGTCTGAATATGAGAACATGATAGATGACAAAGAACAAAGATAGTAAGTTATAGGGAGCCACCCCCCACCACAGCTGATAAGTGCAGTGGCAGGTGGCCTACTTTGCAGAGTACGTGGGAAAGGATACATTTCTATACATGTGAATGTGAATCAATGCAGTCTTGGTAACAGAAGAGGAAAGCTGTCTCAACAAAAATTCATGTCATATAAAATTTAAAATCTCAACCAACACAGAGAACTTCAGTGTTTTACTCTGGTGGACAAACGCTGGTTTCTTTACATATCACCAGTGTTTTACTCCCTGAGATAACACTGTGTCACCTTCACCTTTGTAGATCCATACCAGTCATTATGTACACACTGTACCTCTTTCAGATGTATGTTCTCAGTAGCCCTTTCAGGTAGCCTTTCTGGCTCTTGCTCACTTATGATCCCACAGTCTCATTTCTCAGGCCGATTACAAAGAAATTCTAAGAGGGGCTTGGATTATACTTGTATATAAGGGAAATCCTGCAATTTTGATATGTCAAGGGACAAGGGACAAGGGTAGAGTGACCCCTAAGCCCCTGGCTGGTAAGCCCTCTGCGCCTTCCTAGCCACAGTGCAGTTCTTATATACGGAAAAACCTTATTTTAAAACCCCGAGTCTGTGGTGAGTCTGTTTTCCCAAAGTGAGCTCCAAGCTACTGCACTACATAAATACGATAGGTTGTCAACTAAGAAAGGCCTTAATCTAGTGACAGAAACATAAGGTAAGACTGCTGTAGGATATGGAAGAGGAGGAGAAGTTCCTGAAAGAAAGGGAATTAAAAATGTATCAGATCAGAGGCCATTCCTTTATGGAAATGGACTATGGATATCCACTGAATCCAGCTTTATGGAGTACTCAGAGATGGTTGTCTATACCTGCTTGAGGCATTTCTATAGTAAAATGAATACAAAAGATTCTGGTTATTTATTTATTTTTTTTTTTAAAGATTTTATTGGGGAATTGGGGGAGGGGAACAGCCAAGTTGTTGTCCTTTTGTTCTTCACTGGCCCATGTTGGTATTGTGATCATTGTGCTCTTCCGGGCTGAGGTAGTCAGTTGCCGGCCATTGGACGGCTGCTCATGGTGGCTTAATGGCAGCTCATGCTGGCTGCCGGCCACTCACGGCAGCTCATGGCAGCCCACTGCAGCCCCACTGCAGCCTATGCCGTTGCCAGCCACTCACGGCAACCCAGCTCCAGGTTGACCCATTGTTCACCATCTTAGCTGTAGAGGTCTCAGATTACCGGCCCATGTGGGAATCGAACCAGCAACCCTATTGTTCAGAGCTCGCGCTCCTACCAACTGAGCCACTCGGCTGGCCCGAGATTCTGTTTTTCTTAATGCACGCTTTTTATCTTATTCATGAAGTCTCTAGTGAAGGATGTCTCCAGGTATTGTAGATACCATGAGTTCGACTCAACCCTACCTGGTCCGGTACCCTAGTGGGTCTACCAGGTGAGCCACATCAATTATAGACCTGTAGTAGTCTGGGTTCTCCAGAGAAACAGAGCCAGTAGGATAGACAGACAGATTATAGATAGATGATGATGATGATAGATAGATAGATAGATAGATAGATAGATAGATAGATAGATAGATAGATAGATGGAGACTGAGAAGTCCTACAGTCTGCCGTCTGTAAGCTGGAGACCCACCCAGGAAAGCCAGTGGTGTAGCTCCAATCCAAACCTGAAGGCCTGAGAACCAGGGGAGCCAGTCGTGTAAGTCCCAGTCTGAATCTGAAGACCCGACAATCTGGACACTGATGTCTGAAGGCAGGAGACCCACAGGACACACCATGACCCCCTGACCTATTCAGGACCTACCTCCCCACTGGCACACACACCTGAAACAAATGTTTTAGAAATTATATTTACTCTTATGTCATTCACTCTAACATTTTCAAGTCTATTTTATCTCAAATTTTAAAATACTGGTTGTGATACACTAAATTGTTTTTACCATCTACTAAAGGGTTGTGATGTGCAGTGTGAAAAAACAATGTACTAAACCACTCATGAAAGATGGGTTCTACCCTGTGTGATAGTTCGGGTGGACTGCAGGCATCTCAAATCAGGAGGGCAATTGACCCAAATAATGGCTACAAGAGTTATGGTTGATTTTTACTGTTTTTCTTAGGGCTTTCCAGTGTATTACACACCTTCTAACATAAACACTTAGTTATTTGATAACTAGGGCACTTCATTCAGTGTGTCAATTAATTTTCTTATCTCTGCCCAGTAAGTTTAAACTTTATTTTTGATTTTTTTTGTCTCTCTTGAAAATTCTTCAAATGTCAGCTCATTCTGTGAAAATTATTTTTTCCCATTAAAAGCTTTCATATGTATCTGCAATGTTTTTTGATTCCAATGTTATAAAACAGACTTTATAGGGAAAATTATTATACCGTTGAGCAACAAAATAAGACTTACCTGCACAAAGGCCAAATGTGAGCTGGTGGTCATCATGCCCATTCTACTGGGTAGTATTCCATTAAGAAGCAGCGTGGAAGAAATTAAATCCACATTCCAATAAAAGTAGAAATCTTATGTTTTTATGGAGTAAAAAAAAATGGATCGATTTGAAGTTAGTTATCTTAAGTCTACAGGGTCCTTGCCAAATAAGCAACCCCCACAGAGAGTGTTTGCGAAGCAGGGCATCATGGTTAATGAAGCTTGGTGGTGGTATTCCTCAATATTGAAAAAAAAAATGGCACTCTATGCCAAGTTGATCATTCTTTTTCCTTTTGCTTTCTGATTTGGAAAAAGCTAAATTTAAATTTTTAGTGGTCAAGATTCATAATATATTAGGCAAGATAAGTAGGACACAAAACATCTATGCAAAAATTGCAATTTTGAAAAAAAATTGCAAATGAATAGAAAATGATCAGGGGGACATTTATCAAAATAATGACTGCCTAAGAGTCATGGGTCATTTTTATTCTTTTTTTTTTTGGTCTTCCAGCATTTTCCATATTCTCTACCATAAACATTTATTTGATAATCAAAGGACTAAAAGTAATTTGGCTTTTTGTCACGGTTTTGACAATAATTCACGTGTACTTTTGACAAAATCTAATAAAATCACTAAAAAATAGTATAAGATAAAACCTTATAAATGATTTTAGAAAAAGTTGAAAACATTTTATTTCTTTGCTTGTAAGCTATAAATAGTTAATACTTTGAGACCCAAAGAAAGATGTGCTCTTATTTCTAATAGTTTCCAACTGTCTAACCTAACACCACAGATTTATCTTTTCATAGTAATTGGGCCAATAATGTCAAATGTAATTTAAAGCCAGAATTTTATTAACTTCTACTTTTCAGAAATCAGTAATTCTTTAGCTGAACTATAAATAAGAAGTTTGGATTGAAAGAAGTTTGATTAATATTTAAACATACAATATATGCATTAAAGAGAGCTTTATATTCTAAGTTATTATTTGTAATGGTATTGTTCAAATCTGCAAATTGTATCTTAAACACTCCCCGAGAGCAAGTTCATGACCGGTATTTAAGCTTAGATGGTTTTGCCAAGATTCTATCTACTATTTTATCTATCCGAGTTGGCTTTGAAAGATCTTTGACAAGTTCTAAAACCAATAAAATCATATCTATCTTTAAAGGATGAAAATTAGCTCCAGGCCCTTGCCTCTTCTCAAGTACACTGTGTAATTGCTCGCTTTCAAGATTTGTGCCTTTGGGTAAGCTGTTGTTTTCTCTTCTCTGAAATTCTCTCCCCTTCTCTCTCTGTAAAAGTCTTGTCCTTGGAGGCCTAAAACCTCCTGGTGAGAATGGGCGGTGATCTTCTTTCTGCTGCTACAGCAAGCGGTTCAAGTCTCTATTTGACCACATACCACTTTGTAGTCCATATTCATGTATGGCTTCATTCTTCACATAGTTGTAGGTTTCTTGATGTTTGGTACTTTTTTCTACTGTGAGTCTTCAGTGTCTATCAAAATTCTTGGTTCATGGTAATTTATGACAACTGTTTTTTGAACAAATTCAAAATATGAGGGTAATAAAACAAGAGGGTTATTATGCACGTATTGAGTAATAGAGATATCTTCAAGTAAGTGTGTAACATTCCAGTTTTACTACCTTGAAAGGTTACAATAGTCATCAAAATGTTTATATTTTAAAATGTTAGGTAAAAAATATTGTTTGATGTTTAAACTTCTTCACAAATGTCTGCTCTGGGCAAAGCACTGTCCTGGGTATCATGGGGCAAAATTTAGTTCTTATTCCCAAATGTAGTTTAAAAAGTTAATAAGTGTTTGCATGGAAATAATATTGTATATGTTAAGTACCAAAAAGCATAGATAATAAATGCTATAATTTGTTCAGAGGAAAGTCCAACTTAGGGATAGGTAAGTCAGGGAAAGTTTCTCCAAAAGAGGAAGACACAATTTGACTCTTAAAGCCTAAAGAATGGGTAAGATTTGATGTGCATATGCATATGTGTGCATGCATGCATGAGTATGCGTGTGTGTGTGTGTGTGTGTGTGTGTGTGTGTGTGTGTGTATGTGTAAGGTTGACTGTTCCTCTTAGGCCTAGAGAGTGTGAGCCATGTGTCTTTCTGGCTCTTGAGGGAGCTGAGCTGCTCCATATGACAATTGGGTGGCTGCCTTGTTGTTCATGCCTGAAAAAGAGGGAGAAGGCCAGGTCCTTTGCTGACACATGCATGTTGTTCCTGTCACTTCTTGCTAAACCATTATAACCCATAGAGATGAGAAAGGGAATTTGTAATGAGTAGAGGGAGACATGTAGAAAACTTAACCATCTTTCTTAGTGAAAGCCTCATGTTAAGAAGGTGCATTGTGAAAAGAAAGGAAGGCAGATACCCAGGACATACAAACTTGAATGCTGCGCGAAGCAGTTCTACTTGAGATGGGTGGTGACTAAGAACAAGGCCATGTCAGGAGAAAATAAAGGCTCTGAGGAGTAAACGCTTCCCCTCTTCCCTAAAATTGTGATCCTCAAAGCAGATTCCATGCTCTGCAGACATACCTTTTTCAAAGAAGTTGGGGCTTCAGAGGAGCTGAGGGAGTGTGGATGACACAGAAAGGCAGCTGGTAGAAGATAGATCTTCATTATGTTTTTAGAATGAACAGTGTGAGTATGTCAAGACACAGGGGGAGGGTGATGGATGAGATGCAGAGAACCCTTGCTCTTTGCAGTGACTTTGAGTGAGCTGGAATGATGCTCAGTGTGGGATCTGAGAGGTTGTATGCGTATGACCTACCGACACCATGTGTAGACCTCAAGTATGTTTGATGCTACTTTCGTTTCTTAGTCTTTTTGTAAATAGTCCCATTCTAAGTACTGTAAAACCTTGGATTGTGAGTAACGTGGTTCTGCAAGACAAGCAAACATTTCTAGTACATTTTAACGTCGTAAACAAGCGATGCCTTGCAATACAAATAGTTTGTTTTCGGAACAAATGATGCTTGCAAACCAAGGTATTATTGTACTTACAAGAAGATCTTGTAGTACAAGGAGTCCAAATGAAGTGAATTCCTCTGTAGCTGTACCAGGTAACCTTGATAGGGCACTTAATTTTTCTGAGCCTTAGTTTCTCATTTAAAAAGTAGAGATTACATGTACTTCTTCAGATCATTGTGATCATTATTGAAAATGTATGCAAGATGCCTGCTGTTGTGGTTGGCACATAGAGGCACACAATAAATAGTAGAGAAAAATGAGAGTGAAGATGACAGTAATTATGATGCCATCAAGTGACATTTGTATGGCTCTCCACGATGCTTTGTTTTTCCAGGGCTGTGGACTTTGGATTAGTGAAATATGCTGTCCCACCAAGAATCTCATGTCCTGGGTGTCAGAGGTCCCTCAGTATCAGAGTCCTGCCGTGCACTTTTTCTCCCATGACACATGGCACCCTATGACTTCTGAATGGCAGCACTGGTGGGCATTCAGGAGTTAGTTGCTGAGTGGCACTCCCCTGCCTCCTCTACGCTTAGGTCTGGTTCAGCTGTTAGAGGGCATGTGCTGATGTCTGAAGGAAATATACAAATGTCCTCTCACTTGTCTAACTTCCACAAGGCATTTCCCACACCAAGGAAGAAGTGAATCACCAGCGGCAGCTCCACAGGTGGCGGCCTCCTAAGCACAGAGTTCAGAGCGGAAGGAGAGTTTGCACCAGGTTTCGCTGAAGTAAAGTCATCCTCTTACCTTTATTTGCACACACAAATTCAGAGCCGCCACAGGCTTTGCACATTATTTTACTTCAAAAACCATTTGAATTTCAGGTACATTAAAAGTTCACCTCTTAAATAAGACAAGGCTTTACTGCTGACAGATCACATTGCTTCACCAGTTCATGCTCTTTGCAAACATTGAGGGCACTTGGGAAGGCAATGGATTAACGTATTTTGTAAAAAATACTGAAACCAAAATAAAAATGGGCTGTGTAGGTATGACCTACATATGGATCAGAGTTTCAGTGAGATTTGATGACATTTGTGGATTAATGAAATTGTATTTTTTCTATATTTGTAAGAAATTGAGCCATCAAGTATGTACCAGGCAATGCTTGGGAAGACAACCTAACAGTTGGGAAGCGTGGGTATAACAACACCAATTACTTCTGAATCTAAGCTGGGCAGAGTAGAGTTCTTTTGTTTGTTTATTTATTTTTAAATTATGCTTATGTTTTGAATAAGGAAAATATTCATGTGGCTTAATATTCAAAACTCACAAAAGTGATAGACTGAAAATACATCCCTCACAACTTTTTTCCCTCAGACTCCAGGTTCCCTTTCTTAAGTATCTTTCAGCTATGTTTTATACATATGTAAGAAAATGTGGCTGTTTATGCATATGAATTTGTCAGACATTGCCAAATTACTCTCCCTAGAGGTGGTGCCCATTTACAATGCCACCAGCAAATTATGATGGTGCCTAATTCTTCACATCCTTGCCAAATTTATATTACTCCTCGGCTGGCCAGCAGAAAATTCTGCCTTTGTTATTCCCACACCAGCAAGTGCCCACTTAATTCCCATACAGCAAATTTACCCAGGCTTCCCCTCTACAAGTCCTGCATCTCTCCTGATATTTTCATCCCTTTAGGATAGATTTACATAGTAGAAAAGGAATAGTTTTTGAAATCGGAGCTATTTAAAAATTCTAAACAATACAGGACATTGAAGAACCTGGACTCTGGAGGCAGGTTGCATAGATTTGAATCCAAGCTCCAGTACTTACTAGCTGTGCACGTTTAGGATCGTTATTTCAGCTCTTTGAACCTTAATCCCTCGTGTTCCACAATCCCTGTTTTCCAAAATGGGGACAATAACTTGCCTTGCTGACTTGGTGTTAGGAATAAATGAGATAATGCCTACAAAGGGCCTGGAACTTGGAAGACAGCATAAAAGATAATTGGGGTTGTTAGAGCTATTATTATTAATAGTAAAATCTGTGCCATTTAGTGAAGTATATGCTACATGTAAATAGATTTAGGTTAAACGTTAATGGCAACAAAAACCGTTCAGCCTGGATATAACCTCAAGCCTCGTTTCACTCATCTGAACAATAGATACAATAGGATTTGACCCGCCTAACTAGCAATGGTTGGAGAGATCAAATAAGTTAAGAAGGGGAATGCACTTTATATATTGTAATATTCTTCAACCTTAAGATGTGGATGCTATTTTAATTTTGTATCATTATTATAAAAGAAAGGTTTCAAAAGTAAGGAATTTCTTTTGTGTGCATCAGGCAACAGCATCTAGGCAACTCCCTTTCCTGATTACATGTAAAACTAGTCCAGGTTGTAGGATAGAGTACAAAAACGGGGAAAGATGACAGTTCTCTGGTGTACATTAGGCAATGCATGGTGGAGGGAAGAAGCAGGCAGATGGCCAACATGTTTTCTGAACTGTACACTCCTTAAAATTTGGTTAAATTTCACCCATCTCTATGAGGGCTCATGATACATTTCAAAAAAAAATCTGATTCCAGTAATGTTTATGGAAAGTCTATTGTACATGTTACAGCACTGCACCCTTTCATATCCATTACCTTGTCCAATTCTTACAACTAACTATAGGTGAGGTAGGCATGATTGCCGGGGTTTTTTTTTTGTTTGTTTTTTTCTGAAACAGTTTCTTGAAGTGCTTGCTTGGACAAGGGTATTTCAATTGTGAACACTCATTGCCAGGAACTGTACGTGATGTTTTATTCCATCTTAAAACATTTTTCTCGTGTTATGTAGTCACAGGCTTAATGACATGCCCTGGACTTGGTTCACAGAGCAGCAAATGGCAGAGCTGAACAGAGACCAACTGTGGAGCATTGGACAATTTACTTTAAAATAATGATCTCAGACTCTAAAGGGAAATGGCCTCAGATATAAACAATTCTGCCTGGTGAAGGCCAAGGACAAGATAATGTTTATTCAGTTACTTTCGTTCCTCTGGAGTATGAAGATAGATGATCAAGAGAAAGGAAAGAGACATTCAGACAGGTCAGCAATCGCTAGATCCTGGCCAGAGTGTGGTTATGCCTTTTTTCTCATATCTCCAGCAGTACTTCAATAAATAAAAGTCTATTTGGTTAGTACTCTGAGTAAATTCAATAAAAAGTGAAAGTCACATGCATAGGGTCTAATACAAGAATTTGGTCGTATTAATAGGTACCTAAATATGGACAGTCTTGAGGATGGCTTAATACTATTGCCTTTTTGTGTTCTAAAAGAAGAATAATGTCATACCCCTTGCATCCCACCCCAAAAGTGTGTGTGTGTGTGTGTGTGTGTGTGTGTGTGTGTGTGTGTGTGTATGTGTGTCTATGTGTGTAAGGAGAGAGAAAAAAAACTTGTATGATTCTTCTCTTACATGGATAGGGCATTAGCCACACTGTTTTTGGGAAGCAGCATTTTGAAAATACAAACAGGTAAGAATTTTAACTACATGCTTTTTGAAAGAGAATGCTGCTAATTTTGCTACTAGTGTTTGGACTTTGGTTGTATGCTATAGATGAACTGTGAACCTATCTATAACTTATCACATAGATTTGTGTTTTCTATTTTTCCTTCTAAAGTTTCACTTTTATTAAATGCTACCACAGCAGTGTTTCACAAAGCATATTCCATGACCCAGAATAGAAGCTGCATGGAAAAGGGGGGGTCCCTGATTAGATGCTATTAAAAAATTGGGATAAAGGCACAGATTTCTTTATTGCAAAATTACTCAAAGTGTATTTTCCTTTTATTTGCATTTTAAGTCTCCAAGTGTAGGGAATTATATGCAGTCTGTTTTGTTTTAATACTTTTCGACCTAAGAAATCTGTCCTCTGTTTGCCTAACATAATTTCTTTAGGAATCATTGTAAAGTCACCTCTTCAGGAAATGTTTTTGTAAAACAAAAGTCAGCTGAATAATTCCAATTTTGAGTGCTTTGTTTGATTTTTGTAGAAAAGACAGCTTGTTTTCTTAGCATTTGAAAAAAAATATTGGTGACATTTATATGCATTGTGCTATAGCCTTAGGTTTTGCACAGTGCTGTTCCAAAGGCTGCTCCTTCCTATGTTCCAGAATTATCATTAGCTTCCTCCAGATGGAGGTGGTGCCTTGGTTATTTCTTCATGAATGATGTTGTTATTGGGAGAGAAAAGAAAGTACCATATTTCTACCCAATGATTGTTTTTTCCTGTGAGAATACTTTGTTGAAATATATTTGCTTATAAAAGCTTATATTAATGTAAGTATTATGCAAATAGATAACATATTTTATGATATAATTAAAGACCAACAACTACAAAAGATAACTACTTTTTATAAAAAAATTTAAACTGCTTAAACTAACTGATTTTGATTTCTGGGCTTAGAGGGGTTGTATTAGCCCTTCCACATCATTGCATATTTGATGAATTGGTGATTGACTGGATGGAAATGCTGACTTCATAATAAATCTAGCTTGCATCTGTTTCTCCTGGTTGAAAAGAGACCAGTTAGATTAGAAAAGAGAATATTCAAATCATAAGAGAGTACTATGAATACATAGCATATGAACAAGCTCGAAAAGATGGATAAATGGGCATATTTAAGTGAAATACATACTTACCAAAATATACACTAGAATAAGTAAAAAAAATGAATAAAACAATCCATGGCAAAGAAATTAATTTACCAGTCAAAAATCTCTCTCATAAACAAGATTTCTGGTCTAAAAAATTTTATATGTGAACTTTGCTGAGTTTTAAGAAATAGATATTTCCTGACTTGAAAAAAAGGAAAAGGGTAAATAGATATCTAGCCTATTTTATTAGGTTAGTATAAATTTGATAACATAATTAAGGACAATACATGGTAATAAAATTATAGTGCAATATTATTCATGAACATAAATGCAGAAATCTTAACTAAAATATTAGCAACAAAATACAGAAGATTAAAAGAAATTAACAAAAAGTAAAATAGGATTTATACTAGGAATGGAAGACTAGTTCACATTCACAAAAATTTATTAATCTAATCCATCCAGTTTATAGATTAAAGGAAAAATTATACAGTAATTTTCTACAATTAGAGGATAAGCAGCAATCAACAAAACTCAACATGTATTTATGTCAAAATTTTTTGCAAATTAGGATGAAAAGGTGGTGTCCAAAAAACTGCTATAGTATTTAACAGGAAAACTTTGTAAGTATTCCTGTTAAATCCAGGAGTATGATAAATAATTCTTCCCTAATATTGTCCTAGAGAAAGACTATTAATAAATCTACATTCATATTTAAGCCTCAGAATTAATAGTACAGACCCAAGCCTGCATGAGACCATAGTCATTTCAATAAATGGTTTTGAGCTACTTGACTTTCCATAATAAAAGTTAAAATGTAACATTTAAAATGTTAGAATAAAATATGGTAAAATATTATGACCACAGGATAGGAAAGGTTTTCTTTAACCAGATACCTTAAGAAATTATAAAGGAAGAAAAAATTATAAAATTTATGTGTTATAACTATACATTAAATACTATAATATACATTAAAATCCTGAAATTCAAAAATATATTTATAGTTAATGTAAAATACATTGATATATAATATTTAATATTATTTAAATGTTTATATATAAAATCTAATTTATATAAATTTTTTAAATTAAAGTTTATTGGGATGATGATTGTTAGTAAAGTTACATAGGTTTCAGGTGTACAATTCTGTAATGCATCATCTATATATCATGTTATGTCTTCACCACCCAGAGTCACTTCTCCTTCCATCACCATATATGATCCCTTTTACCCTCATCTACAACCCCCGTACCCTCTTACTCTCTGGTAACCACTAAACTATTGTCTGTATCTATGAGTTTTTGTTTCTTTGTTTGTCTGTCTTGTTCCTTTATTGTTTTCAGTTTTATATACCACATGTCAGTGAAATCGTATGGTTCTCAACTTCTTCTGTCTGACTTATTTTACTTAACGTAATAATCTCAAGATCCATCCATGTTGTTGCAAATGGCACTATTTCATCTT